>NW_007728135.1:146221-165406 GCF_000696425.1 Galeopterus variegatus | reverse complement strand
CTTCCCAAGCGGCGCACTAGCACAGTGCGCCACCAGGCCAGCCCATATATATCGTCTGTTTTAATCCTTGCAGTGACCCTGTGAAGTAGACATTATTTTTGACCTCTCACAAAATATGAATGCTGAAGTTCATGGTGCCCAAGCAGCTTTCCAGGGTTTCACAGGTGATGATCTAGCCACATTTTGGAACTGGATATGACTCTAAGATTTGTATTCAGTATCATGGTATATCCTGCCCCTGGCCCAGAAGTCTCCATGTGCAATCAGAGATCATGCGATCAGAGATAAGAATAGAAAGACATGTATTCAAAACATAAAGCCTCAAGAACAGGCAAATGATAAAGTTCCTGAACACGTGTGCATGAGCACACACACGTGTGCACGCATTCCCAGAACCATATATGTAGAATCTCAGATCAAATAGAGACACAGGAAAGAACTTACTTTGGAGTTGGGATAGGGAGGGAGAAGTACAGGGGAATTGGGTTATCTAAGCCGACAGACACGTCATTACATAGAATTAAGAACGTGAGCTTTGGAATCAGATGTGTACTTGTTACTGGTTTGATGAAAGTACGATCTTGTCAAGTAGCATAACCATAAAAAGTTAATTTTCTCACCTGTAAAATGGAACAATTATAATACCTGTATCACTGGAAATAATGACTGCACGTTTCTTAGTGAGGGAAGCTTCAATAGAGCAGATTTAGAAGTATGTACCTTTCACTGGAAAATGTACAACTTGTAGAATTGGCCCATGTTGTTGAGGGGCCAGCTGGCTGTGTTTGTGGAGTATCTAATTCCCAGAACACTTGTGCTCTCTCCTCAACATTGAAGACAGAAAAGCCCTCGGTCCTTGGGAAAATATTCCAAGTTTTGTTTACTGGTTTATATCCCTTAATCAGACGATAATTTGGATTTCCCTGATACTGTGATGTTATAAGGAACAGTTGGGAAAACGCAAACAGCAGCAATATTTTCTTTCTTACTCTTCAACCTTGTTCACTGGCCAGAACTCACAAGGTATTTCTCCAAACCCATATGTGGTAGGCAGAATAGAGGCCCCAAAACATGTCCAAACCCGAGCAGCAATATTTTCTTTCTTACTCTTCAACCTTGTTCACTGGCCAGAACTCACAAGGTATTCCTCCAAACCCATATGTGGTAGGCAGAATAGAGGCCCCAAAACATGTCCAAACCCGAATCCCTGGAACCTGTGAATATGTTACCTTACATGGCAAAAAGGGACTTTGCCAGTGTTAAGATGGAAAGATTATCCTGGACTATCCAAGTGGTCCTAATCTAATCACATGAATCTTTAAAATTTGAGGACATTCCCTGGCTGTGATCAGAGGGAGATGTAACTACAGAAGAGTGATCAGAGAGATGTGGTATTGCTGTCTTTGAAGGTGGAGTAAGTGGGCAGTGAGCCAAGGAATGTGGGAAGCCTCTAGAACTGGAAAAAGCAGGGAATAGATTTTTTCCTAGATACAGCCCAGTCAACATTTTGATTTTAGCCCAGTGAGACCTGTGTCAGACCTCTAACATACAGAACTATAAGATAGTATATTTGGGTTTTTTAGGCCACTTAAGTTTGGGCTAATTTGTTATAGTAGCAATAGAAAACTAATACACCATGAAGTGGATCCTTCTTTCTGATTGTGCTAGTTAATAACACACACACACACACACACACACACACACACACACACACACACACCACCCCCCCACCCCCACCCACCATTGCTGAGACCATAAGTGTAGAATTTCCCAAGTAGTGGCACCCACCAGTACTGCGTGAAATGTAAATTGATACTCTCAAAAAAGAGTCTATGGTCAAAGAAACCTCGAACTGCTATGTGCTAAAATCATATAGGGATTCACAGTGCAGTCTTTTTAAAGACTCTAGGAAGTCCTGTAGTTAAAAACAAAAAGCTTTAACCCTATTTAAAACAGCATTTCCCAACTTAAAACATGAAACATTGGGGGTTTTTTTCTCCTTTTACTGAATACTTAATAATATTTCTACAGAACGTGCATTGTGTATAACTAAAGAAGGGATGTTGATATTGCTATCAAATTTTAAATATAAAGAACTCAGTTGTTAGTTAAGTGCTCATTATGAGGTGACCTTAATAGGAAGAGCAGAGATGAAGAATCATGGCCTTTGCCTTTCCAATTGCTCTTAACACTCCTGGCTGCATGTCCTTACTGCATTTGTTATTCATGTAAACAAATACAGTGGGTCAAATCCTGTCTGACGTCTTGAGCCTGAAAGCCAAAATAAATAACACTTGTGGCATTTGAAATTATTCTAGTGTCACCTCCGCCAAATACACATTTGTTTGACATCATCCCGTGATAGTATTTTCTTATGAAAAATTCATTCAGGCTATGAAAGTGAGAAAGCTAAGTTAAATTTTTTTAATTGGAAAATGAGACAGGAACTCTTTAGGTGTTAAAAAGTCAGCAAATTCTTAAAATTTATCTACATATAAGTTTGTCTTATTAGCTAACAATAGTTACTTACTATTCCCTGTCATTAAGGTTGAGCTGCTTAATGAACTAGCCATGTACTAAATCTTGCTTTGAAAATGATGCTTCATGAGGCCCGTTATTAAGTGTGTAGATCAGGAGAATGTAATTAGTAGTTAACCTTCAGTGTAAGATTTTCAAACTTGTTTGAGAATTTGGCTGAGACGTAAGTTCATGTGTGTGTCTTATAAAATAATTCTGATGATGTCTCTTTGTCTAAGTATTTAAGACTATATTTGAACATGTTCTTTCTCACGTACCATTTAGAAATATTTGGGAACACATTTACACAGTTTTGTAAAGGCGAGAGTCGCTGTTGACTTTTTTGATATCTGTTATTGTTCTATAAATGTTTATCCTAAAATGTTAACTCCTTTAAGCCTTCCCTAAATGACATGCTTTGTGAAATCAAAGTCCAGGCATTGAACAAATGTTCAAAATCTTCATTTTAAGTTTGAAGAGTAATAATAGTTCTAAACTAACTTTCTATTGAAGTACATCTGTCACATCTCTGGCCATTTCACATCCCCATGTTCTTATATCATAGGGGTTCACAGTGCACATGAGCTTGTTTAAAGCTCTGGGAAGTTCTGTAGTTAAAAAACAAAACAAACAAACAAAAAACAACTTTAACCCTATTTAAAATAACATTTCCCAACTTAAAGCATGAAACATGCTGAGGCCAGATTAGCTCAGAACTAACCAGATGAATTTCTGTTTTGTGCAAGACTATCCTTGGACATTCTACCTTAAAATCTAAACTACAAAAGGATATAAATTTATACATCTGTGAAACTAACAGTTCAAAAAAAAGTGGTTTCTTTTTCATAGATTTTCTAAACTGTAGTCAATATGTCTTCCAAACGAAGATGGCAGATTAACTCGTTTATTTAGCTGTACTCCCTTCCGAAGTCCCACCAAAAAATTAGGTAACACTTACGTTATTTAAATTGTCATGGGCCTGGGCATAGGCTGGTGTAGTGGAAATAGTTTAATTATTTGAGTGTGCATATGTCATTGTTACAATTAAAATTAGGTTAAAAAAATATAAGTTATAGTCAATTCTCAATAATAGGTAGGGAGATTAGTGAGGGTAAGGATTAGCCACGGTTATAAAAAATAAAGTTAATAATATGTTATTTTTAACATTAATCATTATGAGTCAGCTAAACTATTTACATGTTGGAAAACTTTTCCTGTTTAAAACCACATGGTAGGCAATAAACTATTTATTGTTTCTCCTGCAAGGTGAAAACATCTCCTTTGCCATTTAGCTCATTTAACTTAATGAACAAGTTAAGTGTCTGGGCAAATAAGTTGATGAGATAATATGCATGAGGTAATGAAGGGTGAGGATGGTGAGGCAGTTTTGAGTCTCTGAGCACTGATAACCTCAGGAAGGGAAGCTGCCTGCAGGGGAGTTGGCATCCCTAGTGATGAAGGGAGGACAAGGGCCTGCTTAGCAGAAACAAGGTCCCATCTTGCACTTGATCTTGCCCTTGACTGGTTTTGTTTTCATGTTGATTTAGGGTTATGTGTGGTGTCCTTTCCTCTTCCTATTTCTGCAGTTAATCAAAAACTGACTGTGAGAAGTAAAGAGAAATGCTAATAACTGATGTTGATAGTCTACTAATGGATGTTCAAGTTTGCATCATTGGGGGAAGGGGGAAGATTCCTCTGTCCCTGCTCCCCTGTTCAGTTCTTCAGTGCAAGTTTGTCTTGTCACCATCCTCTGACTCTGGTTTTCTTACAGCTAGATTGCCTCCTCCTTGGTCAGAAATCAGTCTATCTGTCCACCATTCTGATGAATCTATTGCCTTTGGCAAACTGAATCAGTACTGTTGAGAATTTAAGAAGTAAATTCCTCTGGGTATAAGGAAGCAAAGGAGATCATTTAACAAAAGTCTGTAATGGCTGTTTCTTACCCTTGGGATTGCCAAATTTATTAGATAAAATACTGGAGGCCCAGTAAAATGTAAATTGCAGATAAATGAGAAATTTTTTTTTAGCATTAAGTGTCTCATATATTATATGGGACACACTTGTACTAAAAAAAAAAAATTCCTTGTTTATCTCAAATTTAAATTTAACTTGGTGTACTGTTTTTCTTTTTCTTTTTTTTTTTTTTAATCTGACATGTTTGTAGAGAATTTAAAAGCAATAGTAAAACCAATTAAAAGTTGATTCACTTTTAATTATTATCATGCACTGGCACTTCTAAACAATGCCAGCAATAGAATTCTCCTTCCTGCCATTGTGGACAGTGGACACAGTGTCTGTAAATATGTTCAAGGGCACAGTGTGTGTCCATTTCCACCATCACTAGTGACAACACTTGCCATTTAATGAGCACTTACTAAATACCAACAAATTTGCTTACATCATTTCTATTTTTTTTAACTACTTCAGAGTTAGTAGTATTACCTGCATTGTAAAAGGAAGGACGTTGAAGCAGCTTTGTTACTAATGGTGAAGCTGACATTTGAGGCAGGTTTATCTGATACAAAGCCTGTCCTCTTTCCACTGTGCCATGCTTCATTCTTTTACTGTTTGTAGCCCACCCCTCAGTATGATCTAGAATGAAAGAGTTTGGAGAGTAAGCTCCACTCAATTCTGTAGTTCATCTTCTGAATGGAGTACAGATAATAATTGGATTGAATTTAGGCTTTTATTTATCTCTACCTATAACCACTCAACTAATCTACGTGTTGTAATCTGTCTTCCCACCTCCTGCCTGTCAATCTTTTTCAGTTTCTCTGACTCCCTCTCTGTCTCTGTCTGACATTGATTTAGCCTATGTTTTGATCCTTTCATGACCCAAAAGATTAGCAAACTGGTCTGACGTGGTTAGCCAGACTAATAGCAGAGGACTAAAGGGCCCCCTGTAGGCAAGCTGCATGGTTTCGACTCCTTTATCTCCTCCATCTGTGGAAATTACATGTAGTGGGGTTCTGACATACATGAGAAGGTGAGGGAACTTTCCAGGACTTGCCAAGTCACACAGCTGAGCAGACTGTTCCTCCTGTGCTCAGGACCAGCCCTGACTCTGCAAGATAAATGACTTCTACCACCTGGCATTATCAAGTGGCTTTCTCACCATGACAGTGTGAGATATATATATATAGAGAGAGTTCTACCACCTGGCATTATCAAGTGGCTTTCTCACCATGACAGTGTGAGATATATATATATAGAGAGAGAGAGAGAGAGAGAGAGAGAAAGAAACAAGAACTGCATCTTGTCATGGGAGTGAATGTTTTCTTTAATTTCTCATTTGAATAGGGTCCACAAACAGGATGGCTCTAGTAAGGGGGGAAAATCACTTTGGAAAACTTTTGGAGGGCTTCTGAGAAAACATGGTCGATTGAACACTCATGTAAGATTTCAGTTCCTCTTGAATGATTACTAGTGTGATAGTAAAGAGTCCTTTAAAAGCATAAACTCAAAAGCGCAGAGAGAAGGAGAGAGAGCCATAGAATATCTGAAGCTCAGAAACAGATGGGCAAGTAGTAAATTAGCCAAACCAGAAAGCTGAATTCTAATCCAGGAGTGAAGGAAGGTGAGAAGCAATCCTTTTTAATAAAAGATTCACACACGCCATAAATTCATATGAACTCATACCTAAGTAAAAATTGACACATATTCATACGTATAAATAAATCAATGAAATCATTCAAGAAAATTTCCCAAAATGATGGACACGAGTTCCTAATTTTAAAAGGCCCAAATAAATTCCAATATGGGGGAGTAAATCAGATCTATACTATTCTTAGGACATCTCAGAATACTCAGGACAAAAAGGAAAGCTCCTAGAAGGAGTGAGTGGGTGGGTGGGACGTGAGAATAAATTACAGAGAATCAGGAAGCGGAATGACTTCAGACTTTTCAAGAGCATCACTAAATGCTATAAATAGTTCTGAATTCTGAAGGAAAATTATTCCCAGTTCAGAACATTATAGCCACCAAACTGTCAATCAAATACAAGGGCAGATTAAAAACACTTTGAGACATGTAAGTTCTCAACAACTTTACCTCCCATTTGGTCATCTTCAGGATGCTACTAGGGAATGTGCTTTACCATTAAAGAGGAAGACACAGGCAATAGGAAATAAATAAGCCAATGGAGAGGTGAAAGGAGCTGCCAGGATAGAGAAAGAGCCCAGGATGACAGCCAGGCATGGAAAAGAAACGTTCCAGATGAGAATAAGTCAAAAGGAACGTGGAGAAGATTCTTAAGGAATATGCATTTAATGCATCTGATGGATTTGAATATTTTGACAAGAGATTTATACAACTGACAACGAGTTTGGGGTTCATTTAATGATAAGCTCACAGAAAACAAAGCAAATTAGAAAAAAAATATTAATTCAGAGAGTGGGCATGAGGGAGAGTGGGATGAATGCAGGGAAAGTGAAGTAATCAGAGTTTACACATATCAGCTGGGACTGGGAGTTGTTTTTGCAAAGTCATAATAATGTCAACGCTGAATATTAGTTTAACCAAGTCACGGTAGTGCTATTTTGGAATGATGGAAGTGGAAAGTAAAAAAAGTACCAATAGAAGCTTGTTGGGGACATTTAATTAAGTAAAAGTAATTTGGTAAAATGGTTGCCTCTGGGGAGGAAGAATGCCTCTGGGATGGAGATAGGAAACTATGGTTCTCAGAGTGCATAGAATGCATTTATACTTTAAACTATATGCATGTATAACTTAGATATACAACACACACACACACAAAAAAAAATAACAATAAACCAAAATGTTTCTAAGTGATAGTTTAGTTAAGTTTTATGGCAGAGACTGGTGTGTTGAAAGTAGTACTGGACTGGAATTTAGGAGACCAAGTTTGAAGTTTAGTTCTGGCACTCACTAACCACATGATAAGCCATGCAACTTTGACAAATCACTTAACCTCTGTGAACCTCAGCTGAA
The DNA here is from genome assembly GCF_000696425.1 of Galeopterus variegatus. NCBI lineage: Eukaryota > Metazoa > Chordata > Mammalia > Dermoptera > Cynocephalidae > Galeopterus > Galeopterus variegatus. The sequence continues at coordinate 157,939 of NW_007728135.1, read as the reverse complement.
AAAGTGGAGATGATCATAATTCTCTACCCTGCCCAACGCAAAAGGATATTGGAAGGGTCAGATGGGATGATGTATGAGGAAGTACTTCAGAAGATGCTGGAGGTAGTACTTAAACTCATCGAGCAGCCATGCAGTTAACAGTTTGCTCAGTGCACGCTGGTGTGTCCTCGCAGAGAGGAGGGAAATCGATCCATTAGGACACATCTGGCTAATTTATCACCTTTTAGGAAGCCTCAGAAGACATGACTTGAATGATTATTGACCGTGTCTAATTTACTAACTCTTTCCTCCTTTGCAGCCCATTTGTCCATGGCAGTAGTTTACTAAGTCTGAACTCTGGTACAAGACTGGATACATTAGCCAGAGTCCTGACCATGTTGCCATGGTATTAAAAATATTTAGTTTTGCAAGCAAAGTTTTAGAAATAATAATAAAAAAACCCTTTGATATGATTTATTTTTGTAAAATGATTTCAACAAAACAGACCTAAGGAACTGGGATAAGTATTTCAGAAAGGCAGTGAGTGTAAAATGTTGATCGGCATGGTGACTTTTGATGCAAAGCATTCAGTTAAGTGCGGCATGGTGGGTAAAGGTCACACGTTTCCCAAATGGAATGCCTTCAAAGACAAACTCTACAGAAAGGAGAGAGGATACAGAAACTGAAACTTGATTCATCCATTTAATTAATGGAAGAAGTTTGTGTTTTCCTTTGAAGTCGTGATTGTGACATCTCTAGGTGGAACAGATGAGTTATGTTGTCCTGGTTTTCTCCTCTCAGTTTGTGCCCTCTATTTCTACATCTATTTATAAATCAGTGTGGTTAATAGAATTTCTCTTGTTTGTTTTTTCTTTGAGACGAAACATAAAGTATTAAAATAAAAACTACTATCATAGAAAAATGTGAGTCAGAAGTCCTGAATTCAAATCCTTGCTTCCAACGCTGTGTAAGCCTTGAAGCCAGTCATTTCATTCCCCCCACATCTCAGTATCCTCATATAAAAATGAGGATTTTACTACCTGCTCCACTGAATGAGAGGATTTACCAGGATCATAGGAAGGAAATCCCTCTGCAGAATGTGAGCGAAATGTATGAAACCCTTGATCCCCTCTCGTGCCCTCGTATCCAACATCCAGTCCATCAGCAAGTCCTGTTGACTCTACCTTCAAATGTGTCTTCAGTCAGTTCATTGTTCTTCGACATGAAACCCTTGATCCCCTCTCGTGCCCTCGTATCCAACATCCAGTCCATCAGCAAGTCCTGCTGACTCTACCTTCAAATGTGTCTTCAGTCAGTTCATTGTTCTTCGACTCCACACGGCATTTCTAGTCCAAACCACCACCATATCACCCGGCCCATCACAACAAACTCTTTACAGTTTTCTCCACTTCCGCTCTTTCCTTTAATCCAGTCTCCACCCACCAGACAGGTCACAGCACTTTCTTATTTTATTTTCATTGCAGCTGGAATCGAATCCAACCTCATAGCCATGCCCTACACATTCTATGTGATTTAACCACTTCTACCTTTGTAGACTCATCTCAAGCCACCCACCTCCTCCCACCCATTCCAGCCACGCAGGCCACCTTTATGTTCCAACCCAGTGAGATTGTTTCTGCTTTAGGACCCTTGCAGTAGCTAGTTCTTCTGCCTAGAATGACCTTCCAAATATTCCCATACCTTGCGCCTTCTCTACCTACCAAATCTTCAGCAGCCACTTTGAATACACACGCTCTGTTACAGCCCTCTATTTTGGTATTACTTTTATTTTCTATTTATTTGTAAATTTTCTCTCTCCCTCTACCTGCTCCATGAAACCAAATGTCTAAAATGATATTATTAGTGTTTATATCTACTGTGCCAGTCAAGACCTGCCACATAGTTGTTCAATATTTGCTGAATGAATGAACAAATGAAATGGTAGAAATGACTCAACTTCAGATAATTGCTGACTTTGCTATTAGAAATTAGATGACTTCCTTGTGGTCAAATATGTCAAAGGAACATCAGAGGGTAGAAGCTTTGGGAAGACAGATTTTAAAGCTTTCTGAAGGGAAAACTGATGGCTTTGAGAGGTAGTGGGTTTCTCACTCATCACTTGTTGGAAAACTGCTTTATGGTAGATGAGTAGGGTAGGTACCATTAGAAGGGTGGTTTGTTAGATGATTTTGAAGGTTTATTCCAATTCTGCATTTATAATATTATTGTGCTATTTCAGTGTATTCTACAGTTCTCTTTATTCAGTAAGGGTTATTGGGTTTCTCCCTAGTCTGACTTAGTCAATTATAACAACCAAAAATCCCAGGAATTCTGGCCATTTATAGGATATAAAAGTCAATTGTAAAATTATATCAGGCGCAATCTCCTGTATTCTCTTTGTAAATGACTCTCAAAGACCTGCTCTTGAATTAATCCATGCCTCAAAAATTTTTGTATTGCTATAGAGTAGAGCTCTTATCCAGTGTGGTTGGTTACTGGAAAAAATTTGGCCCAAATTAAGAATCATATGGGCCGGCCTGGTGGCGCACTGCTACAGTGCACCGCTTGGGAGCGTGGCGGCGCTCCCGCCAAGGGTTCGGATCCCACATACAGACCAGTTCCCACTCACTGGCTGAGTGAGGTGTGGGCGCGACACTGAGGGTTGCAATCCTGTTGCCGGTCCCGGTCCGGTACGGGCGTGACACTGAGGGTTGCGATCCATTGCCGGTCACGAAAAAAGACAAAAAGGAAAAAAAAAAAAAAAGAATCATAGAAAATGATACTTGCATCCCTCATCATTTTAATTTAAAACAAGTTAAATATATCATTATTTGTCTGTCTTTTGACGCAGGGATGAGGCCTTTTCTTGAATTACAGATCTTCTGAATGGAGTCCTGTAGGTCTTCCCTACATTCTGCACACCCATGATAGATCATCTGTGATTTCTCTTTGTATTTTTAAAGTAGAGTGATGATATCTTTTGCAAATATCACCACAAAAAATTCTAGATATTTATAACTGTTCTTAACTTTTTACGACTATTTTGCCCACACTTTTTTAAAAATAAATTTTTACTTTGGAATAATTTTAAATTTACAGAAAAGTTGCAAAGATAGTATAGAGAGTGCTCATATAGAACCCAGTTTCCCCACTGTTAGCATCTTACATTGCTATGATGTATTTGTCATTACTAAGAAACTGGCACTTCTACATTTCTATTAACTAAACTCTAGTCTTTGTTTGGATTTCATTGCACTTTTTCCATTTATGTCCTCTTTCTGTCACAGGATCCAAGCATAAGTATTAGTTATCATGTCTTCACTGGTCTTCTGTACCTATATTTAACAGCAATATTTTAGCTTCTTTCATTTAAACTTACACAGATAGTACTTTTTCAGAGTCATATATCTACATTTTACTGTCAAGTATTTAAATTATATAGTTGCAATTTAAATATTTTAGCTTCTTTCATTTAAACTTACACAGATAGTACTTTTTCAGAGTCATATATCTATATTTTACTGTCAAGTATTTAAATTATATAGTTGCAATTTTAAAAACTGGCACAAACAGATTTGGAAGCATAAATAACTTCTCTTGATAAGGATTCTACTCAACAGTGGGAAGAATTAGGCAAGAAAATCAGGGAGTAACCTTCCAGCTGCAAGCTTTTAGCATGCCACTGGAATTGGAGAGGAAGAATGGAAATTAACATTAATTTGGCAAGTTCATTAGCAGAGAGTGTCTTTTATGTTTCCCATTCAGAAAAGAAAAAGGTAGTGATGTGGTTATAGTGATGCTACTTTACCTGTGTATAGAGCTCCATCTTTTGAAGTGAGTAGAGCAGACCTTTGTAGCTGAGAAAACAGTCTCTGAGATGGGAAGCAGTGTGGTCAGGGTCACCCAGCCACACCATAGAACTCTGGTCTTCTGTTTGCCAACCCAGCACTCAAAACGGTACCATAAACTTGTATCAGGTCAAAACACTTTCTTCACAGTAATAGATTTGTGGGTGGTTTTGTGACTATAAAAATATTTTTCTACCCAAGTAAATTGTGTATCTTGGCCTCTTTGAAAGATACATAATCCACAAATGGACTCTTCGTGTCAGAAAACAAATGAGTGAAGTTAGAAGGAGACCTTGTTGGCCCCAGCAAAGGAGATTGGAGTTTTTGCCAATGTCCTTATTGCTCCCAGATTCTCTGCCAGATTTCTTAGCCTCAACATGGCTCTTAGGCGGTAGGGGCCATGGACTGTGACTCTATCTGAGGTACCCATGAAAAGATCAATGACTTACCCGGGAATTGGCAGCCCTGGTTCAGGTTGCTGCTGTGCCACTTAATAACCTAACCTCCTGTTAGGCCTCTGTTTTCCTGTTTAAAATGAAGGCAGCCACAATGGTGGTACTTGATGATTTTTACCTTACCTTTGTCTAGTTCCTTACACTTTAAGAAGCACTTTCATAGGTATAGATGATGAGGGAGGGAGGCAGGAAAGCACAAGACCAGGGAGACCGATGCCCCTGGGTTCAGATTCTGACTCAAGATACTTACTGTCTGGGTGGCTTAACTCGTCCTCTCCTGAAAATGGGGACAGTAGCAGGACCAAGCTCACAGGGTTCTTGTGAGGCGTGGAATAGCACAAAAAAGCATGCTGAGCTTGAGGTTTAAGACACTGTCAGCCGTGTAAGGGCCATTTGCTTTTGATCATACAGGTTGAGAACTTGGTGTAGTTTTCAAGAAATTATTAGATACAGAGATAAACATCAGTATGTCCAAGTCAGTGTAGATGCCCAGGCACCAACTACCAGACCAGTAACTTTCCCTGTGCCATAGCATACAGAATGAGGGAAAGCCCAAGGAAAATCTATAGTGGCTAATATACTAAAATTGATAATTTAATTGTTTTTATACTGTTTTTCTAGGCCATTTTGATGGTCTTTAAAAACATCATCAAATCTCCAGGTCTCAAAACAAAAAAATCTGCAGGATGCAAGGAGAATCTTGTTTGGCCTTTTCAGTCAGTTCATTTGTTCAGCAAGTATTTATTCTAAGCACTGAGTTAACTGCTAATTTTAAATAAACTCACTGAAATAACAAGTCATTTATAAACACATTTTAAGAACAAGTATTACCCCCATTTTCTAGGGGAGAAGTTTATTCCTACTTTCTCTTCTGATTTCTCTTCTGCCAGGAACAGGAGTCTGTCCCTAAGAACAGTGATTAAACTTGCTGGTCAGATAGATGTGGGTACACAGAGTTTGCCCTCCAGCTGTTCTGCAGATTCACAAAGACATTTGCAAAACTCTTCCTGATTGTGATTCTATAATGAGAATCAACATATATTTGCTACCTCTGGTTTCAAGGCAATACATACCTTGGAATTTTAAATATCTAACTTTTTTCCCCACCCAGGACATATGTCTCCCTAACCCTCACCCCAAAATTGAGTGTTTTATCTGGGGCTTAGTTTTTAAGTAGATGTGTGCATATAATGTATTTTTCTTCTTTAAAGCTGTTGTAAAATTAATTGTGAGTCATAATCAATGGCATGTTTGTCAATGAAGTGGGGTAAAAATAAAAAGGCAGCTCATCTACTAGGAATAATTAGACATTGAGGTGTTTGCTCAGTCATATCATGAGTACCTGGCTCATTTTGAAGACAGAGACAAATTCCTGTGTTTCCTTGGCCAGCAGGAGATAGTTTGGGTGGGTCTCCCTTACCTTTAAGTGTTGTAGGTTAGGCTCATTAACATCAGGGTTGAAGATGTTAGGAAGTTTCATAGGCCTTTCAGAATCCATGATGCCTAGTGTCTCTCAGGGAATACTGCTCACTTGTCATCGTTTCAGCTGTCGTGTTCTTCTCAACATCAGCCCTGCTCAGAATTTCCTTCTTCCTCTAACAGTCCCCCATCCTTCCTAACACTCTTATACACACCACATCGCATGTAGCCACATGACAGCCTCCTGTTAAAGACTTCATCAACTCATCTCCTCTAACCTGCTAGGTGCTAGTATGCAGACTGCCAGGGCTGTCAGACCAGTAACTCTCCCTGTGCCGTAACTCAAGAGAGAGGTAGGACCAATGACAGGTTTACAGGAGAGCACGGCATTAAATAGCTGAGGTCAGTGTCTGCAGGCTTCCCGTTAATTCCACTAATAGCATCCAGCAAGCGAGACTATTGGCCGCTTTGTTACCCACTCTAAACTATTTCTGATGTGCAACTTTATTTTAAAACACATCCTAGGAAAACCCGACTCTCAGAAAATTGACAATGCAGCCCTCTTTATATGAAGCGTGTTTATAGGCCACAATTCTCCCAAACAGATTTACAAGTGTCTGTGGAGTTTTAAAAGATGATTGCTTAACAGGCATTAAGTGAGACACATAGGACTTTTGTAAATATTTTAGCTGGAATAGGGGATTTTTAAAAAATATCTGAGCCAAATATTGCATTAAATCTGAAGACAGTGGCAAACTGATTGGCAGTAGTTGCCAACAATTCCTGTAACCAGGACTAGATACCAGAATCCATCCACCAGTTAGGAGGTGTGTTTTTAAGAACAGCTTTCCATCCTTTTCTTTTCTCTCTTCTCCTTATGCCTTTCCATCTTTTCTCCTTTATTTCCTCATGGTTCATTTAGATGTAAACACTTTCCAGAGTAGAAAATTACAGTTAATGTGACTAACCAGTAAGAACTTGAAATGGGAACATGGGCTCAAAGGTCAGAGAAGCCCTGGAAGTTTTGCAGCTGTCCCAGTTGAGCAGTGTGGAAACAGGTTGCTTTTTGCTAATAGGCTTATGTATCTTAATCACTGGCTACTTTGTAGCCAGCTGTTGCACTGCTGGAGGGACGTAGTCCTAAAAGCAGTTTTGCCGTCTCTTCCTCTTACTGATTTCCTAAAGAGGCAAGCCTGTTGCCTTCAAGATTTGATTGTGTGAGAGAATCCGTCACTTAATACTAGTAAAAACTGCTGTGAAATTAGCATTTTGGCTTCAGAGGAAGTATTTACTATTTAAGCATTTCTATAGGAAAACCATTTTCCTGATTGAAGCAATGGGTTAAAATGTGTTGCTTTATCTCCAGTATAATTTCTGTGGGAGTGAGGCATCCTACCGACAGATTCCTTCAGCAACCTTGTAATTTTTAGCCACAGGCTTTCACTAATGACGTGTGTGCTACTTGAAATGTGTTGCCCCCAAAATGTAAGGTCTATCTGTTCTTCACAAATGGCTTAAAATGTTATCCCAGGTCCAGATCATTGCTTGATCTTGTTGATCAGCAAGTCTGAGCATCTTAAAATTATGTGTATTTATGGTTATAGAAAAGTACATTTCAGAAATCTGAGCATTTGGTGTAAATGTACTTGTAGGCACCCCCACAATTAAGACAGCTGTGCTGGTATTGACCACAGTGTAATTTACATTTAAATTAAATGTGATGTTAGGGCCTTTCAAAAAAAAAAAAAGCTTTTTTTATGGATGGGCCTCAATTCTAGTCTTATGCTGTGGTTAATTCCAGATTGTTTTGTATCAACTTTTGTATATCACCAGTTACTGTCTGCGTTTGAGTACTTTGCTGTGCTGGTATTGACCACAGTGTAATTTACATTTAAATTAAATGTGATGTTAGGGCCTTTAAAAAAAAAAAAAGCTTTTTTTATGGACGGGCCTCAATTCTAGTCTTATGCTGTGGTTAATTCCAGATTGTTTTGTATCAACTTTTGTATATCACCAGTTACTGTCTGCGTTTGAGTACTTCGTTTTATTGGATGGATGGCCGTCTCACTGTTTTCTAGAGTTTTGCACTTCAAATGCAATGACCATAGCCCCTCTGCTACTGTGGCAGCACAGTTAAAGCTTACATGGAGCCAGCGCTCTGAAAAGCAGTATAGAAGACACAGTTTTATTTTCAAAATCTCTCATCTTCATCTCCCTCTGTGGTACAGCCCTCTGTTGAACCAAAAGCAGCTTGGCCGCTATGTATCGAGAACCCTAAAAAGGTTTTTCTTATTTTATCCATCATTTCACCATTGCTATCCATCCTAAAAAAGAAATCCTAAACTTAGAATAAATCTGTATGGACACAGATGTAACTTAAAGCCTGATCCACTATGAAATAAGATAGAAAGGACTTTACTGTCCTACTACAGGGGAATTGTTAAGTGAACTGTGGTGTACGCACGTGGTAAAATTTTATATGGCCGTTAAACACAACGTTGGTGGATTTTGTATAATGATATGAGAAAGTGTGTATAATATGTTAATAGAAAGACTTAAAGTACAAAAATTTCTTTATCAAATATAAGTATATAAAAAAATGACACAGAAAGGCTACCCCTGTAAAATTATGGAGGGTCAAGGGGGTGTGATACAGAGGCCCAAACATTGGGGAGAAAAAAGGTACCAAAATCCTAAATGGTGTCTGTGTTCTGGTCATGGTGCCATGATTGATTTTTCATCCTACTGTTTAAGTGTTTTTCAAGTTTCTTTATGTGTATATGTTACTTCCATAATAGTTTTCAAAAAATAACTGCTGTTCTTCTCCCCAAAATGAGTTCCCTTCCCATTCAGAGGCCCAGGAACTTCATGCTCTGGGGCTGCTTGCAAACAAGCCTCCTATTATGCAGTCTACCTGGAGATCAGAACCTTGTCTTCTATTGTAACAGAACTTTCCTACCTATTGCTTGGAATCCCTTACCTTTCTAAACCAGTCTTAGAAATAAATTTATACTAAAGTGTTAATGAATTCTTGATAGTGTTTTCTTTTTCAACTAATACATATGCATTTTTAACAAGATCTTCTGGTGTTAACATCTTTCATTCAGGAAAAACATCAAATGGTGGTGAAATTCATGGGGACTGGTGGAAGGGATATTTTTCAACAAATGTCTGGATCACTTAACACCCTATAAATCAAACCGTGCCCAAACCATCTATATTTAGACATAATCATGGGTAGGTGATTAATGAATATTTTTCATGCTAATGTCTTGCAGACTAAGGCTGCATCCATAACCACATAATCATCACAGTGGAAATTCTGACTCAGCCGTGATGACGTTTGATAGGAGGGACCTTTGAATAGTTCTTTAGACAATTCCATGCAAAGGGTGTAGTTGGTGGCCCAGCTTCGCAAGTCTTTCCAAAAGTCCTAAAGCATGCTGGCATGTCCTCACTTGGCCCTGTCACTTCTACTTAAATTTTTTCATGGAGAATACTCACAATCATGGGACATTAAGGTGAATTTGATCTTGGGCAGCCTCTCTCGGTGGAGTGAATCAGAATCATGGCATCCCTGTAGGCTCAAGCTTCCTGGTGGGTTTATTTTTACACAACATTCCTCTGGGGAAAGAGGCACCCACTCTCTAGAGGGCTGTGCCTCTTCTGTACTTGATCAGAGTAGCTGTGGAGAATATATTCTTGCACAAAATGATTTTTTGTGCGGTGAGGGTTTTGTGGGTTTTCTAGAAGGATTAAAAGAATTTTTCTAAGGAGTACTACTACCACCAAAGGAGACTGCATCTATAACATTCCAGGCAGATGAGAACTGATTCGATTTTGAAGTCACCAAGAAAAAAACCCTTTCGTGGCCTCTTTTGATCGTTAGCACTTGACAGGGAGAACTCAAGCTGCCTTTTGGGCCTAACTCCAGCAACTTCCCTATTTAACTGTTCTTTCTCTGGCTTAACTTCTTAAACAAGTGCATACAGTGCCTTCTCCACTTACCTTACTGTCTACAACTTGGCCTCCCCCCTCGACCTTGATTCCCCCCCCACCTCCCAAACTGCTTTTGAGATCACCAGTGACCTCCACATTTCTAGGATCAGTGGCCACTTCCCTGTCTTCATCTTCCTTGATCTTTCAACAGTATGCACAGAGCTGGCTGCTCACTCTTTCTCTCAACACTGTTTTCCTCTCAGATCATGTAATTCCACACTCCTGCTTTCTACTTACCTGCTCACTTTCTTCCATTGCTGGCCTCTCCTCCACTGCTTGTGTGCCCCAGAGCTTGTCTTGCAACCCCTTCTCATCTTTGGCTGCTTTCTCCCCTGGCAATTCATCTTTTTTCTGTGTCTTTTAATACCGGTTTTATGCCAGTGATTCCCCCGCATGTATTTCTATGCTAGCCATGTATCCTAAACTGCAGACCTATATACAACATGAATGTCTTTCACTAACATTTCAAACTTAACATGTCCTAAATAACACTCTCAATTTCCCCACTCAAGCTTGCTTATGGCTCCCTCCCTGACTCTGATTAAATCTCTAGTCAAATATCTTAACAATGAGACTTTTCCTGACCACTTTAAATAGAATTACAAGCCTCCTACATTTCCCTAATTGGGGTGGTTCCAGTGCTTTGTCACTGCTCACCTGGGCGCTCCCTGACTCTGATTAAATCTCTAGTCAAATATCTTAACAATGAGACTTTTCCTGACCACTAAATAGAATTACAAGCCTCCTACATTTCCCTAATTGGGGTGGTTCCAGTGCTTTGTCACTGCTCACCTGGGCGACCCACCCGCAGGTTCAGGAAGGTTTTCTCCCCCACAGACACACTTTCCTTTGAACTGAAATCTGGACACAGGACACTAGCGATCCAGACGTACTACACTACTTAACTTATCCCAAATGGCCCGTGCATTCCTGTAATGTTTTACTTTTAGACGTGATATTTCCTCTTTCTTAAACAACTTCCCTCTTCCTTCTCCGTCCTTGGCTGAAGGCTAACTTGTCCTCGACCTTTGCAATTCAATTTATAAGTTATCTCTTCTGGAAAATCTTCCCTGGCCACTACTCCCCAGCCCAATCTGAATAGGAAGCCCCTACCTAGTGTCCCATGACACCACACTGTATTACAATTTGTTGATTTCCTTATTTCTCACTATTAATAGACAATGTTTTTAGAGAAGAGATGACCAATTGGTCTCATTAAATAGTTGTTTCCAACTTTTAGCACAGTAGCATATAGCAGATATTCAATAAATATTTTGAATGCGTAGTATCTGTGTAACCCATTTATATTCATAGTAGGGCTGGGACCCACTCTGTCTCCTGTGAGCAATTTACTCCAAAATCCCATCCTCGTAAAACAAAGCTATCTATAAGATTTGAAAGAAAGGGTATTGGAGGGGTTCATGGAGGTACCACTGTCTCCTTGTGAGGTATCTTTGCTCTGCACTAGGTCCAAACTCAGCACAAAATAGTTGCTGCTTTAGAATTCACAGCCCACTCAGGCAGCAATCAGTGTGAGTTCAGGAGGCCTCAGAGGCCAGCCTTCCCAATTCAGTTGTGCCTCTGCCTCCCTACCCTCACCTCTCTGTGTCCACCTCTCCTTCTTAAGGAGATCTACACTCTTCTTCCTCTGTTATGAAAAGCAGCTGGAATATTAGATAAAGCCTACCAAGTCCCTCACCTGGGGACGGTGGAGTGCTTGACTCCAAGATTTATCAAAGATTTTTGTTTCCTGTAATAACTGTTTTCTTTCTAAGAACTTTGGATTCAGCTTTGGGGACTTTAAAAAAATGTGTATCTCATATTGAAGGACTAGATTCTCACATTGAAGTGAAAATGGCTAGATATTCAGTCTACTTGTGTTTTCTCCAGCCCCTGCATCCACCAGCGTATATTGTGCATATACATATAGATTTTTCACGTGTCTGTATATCTGTGTGTGCATATACATATACACACATACATATACTAGAGCCAAATTCTTTTCTTTTTTTTTTTTT
>NW_007728135.1:143204-146075 GCF_000696425.1 Galeopterus variegatus | reverse complement strand
GCGGGAGCGCCGCTGCGCTCCCAAGCGGCGCACTGTAGCAGTGCGCCACCAGGCTGGCCCTAGAGCCAAATTCTATGAAGATATTAATATCAGTACTGCATGTGTACAGGTCTTCCCCCTCCCCCCTTACTTGGTACTTTAATCATCTGTCTAGCAGATACTTACTGAGCATTTTTTTTGTTATTTTATTTATTTTTTATTGAAGAACAATTGATTTTACTTATTTGTGGGGTACAGTTGAATATCAATATCTGAGTACAATGTGATGATCAAATCAGGATAATTAGCATGATCATCATTACAAAACATAATCATTCCTATGTTCATTAACCAATTTCTTGCTAACCCCTTTCCCACCTCTAGTACCCACAGTTCTGTTCTCTCCTTCGGAAAGTTCAGTTATTGTGATTTCTGTTTGTTTATTTGCTGTTTCTCGCTCTTTTTTTTCTTTCTTTTTTTCTTGTTTTCTCCCCTTTCTCTCCTTTCTTCTCTTTCCGTCCCTCGCTCCCACTTATGACTGAGGACATGCCATATTTCTCTTCTATGCCTGGATTATTTCACTTAACAGAATTTTCTCCAAGCTCATCCATGTTGCTGCGAATGGCAGAATTTCATTCTTTTTTATGGCTAAGTAGTATTCTATTGTGTTTATATACCACATTTTTCTTACGCATTTGTCTGACGATGGACATTTAGGTTGATTCTATATCGGGACTTTTGTAAATAGAGCTGCAATAAAAGAAAAAATAAACAAATGGGATTATATCAAACTAAATCTACCCTGTGGGAGTGCAGGATATCCTTGGACAGGATGATTTCCATTTCCTTGAGTGTATACCCAGTAGTGGGATTGATGGATCACATGGCAGTTCTTTCTGTAGTTGTTTGAGAAATTTTCACACTGTTTCCATAATGGCTGTACTAATTTATAATACCATCAAGAGTGTAGAAGGGTTCCCCTTTCTCCACATCCTTGCCAGCATTTGTTATTTTCAGTCTTTTTGATAATAGCCAGTCTAACTGGGGTGAGATGATATCTCAAAGTGGTTTTGATTTGCATTTCTCTGATGATTAGTGATGTTGAGCAATTTTTCATATACTTGTTGGCCATTTATATGTCTTCTTCTGAAAAAGATCTATTCAGCTCCTATGCTCATTTTTTAACGGGATAATTATTATTATTTTATTGTTGTTTGAATTCCTTGTATATTCTACAAATTAATCCCNTTGTCAGATATATAGTTTGCACATATGTTATCCCATTCCATAAGTTAACTTTTCACTCTGTCGATTGTTTCCTTTGCTGTGCAGAGCTTTTTAGTTTGATATAATCCCATTTGTTTATTTTTTCTTTTGTTGCCTGTGCTTTTAAGGTCTTTTTCATAAAGTGTTTGCACAGTTCTAATTCTGATGTGTTTCCCCTATGGTTTCTTCTAGGAATATTATAGTTTCAGGTATTACATTTAAGTCTTTAATCCATTTTGAGTTGAGTTTGGTATACGGTGAGATATATGGGTCTAGTTTCACTCTTCTAAACATGTATATCCAGTTTTCCCAGCACTATTTGCTGAAGAGGCTGTCCTTTCCCCAGTTATGTTCTTGGTGCCTTTGTCAAAGATGAGTTGGCTGTTAGGATGTGGGTTGATTTCTGAGTTCTCTCTATTCTGTTCCATTGGTCTCTGTGTCTGTTTTTATGCCATTACCATAGTGTTTTGGTTACTATAGCTTTGTAATATAATTTGAAGACAGGTAGTATAATGCCCCTGACTTTTTTTTTTGCCTAGGATTGCTTTGGCTATTCAGGGCCTTTTTTTTGTTCCATATGAATGTTAGGATTGATTGTTTTTTCAATTTCTGTGAAGAATGTTAGTATTTTGATGGAGGCTGCATTGAACCTATAGTTCACTTTGGGTAATATAGACATTTCCACAGTGTTAATTCTTCCGATCCATGAACATAGAATGTCTTTCCATCTTTTGGTGTCCTCTTCCATTTCTTTCAGCAGCATTTTGTAGTTTTCACTGTGGAGATCTTTCATCTCCTTAGTTAAATTTATTCCTAGGTATTTTATTCTTTTGTTAGCTATTATAAATGACTCGCTTTCTTGGTTTCTTTTTCTTCTTGTTTGTGTTTGGTGTATAAAAACTCAACTGACTTTTTTGTGTATTGATTTTGTATCCTGCAACACTGAGCATCTTCTGTGGGCTAGACATTACGGTTAACCTTTGAATAACATGGGAGTTAGGAACACCAACCCCCCACACGGTAGAAAGTTTGAGTATAATTTTTTTTTTGGTGGCTGCTCCAAGTATAAATTTTGACTCCCCCAAAATGTAAGTACTAGTAGCTTACTATTGACTGGAAGCCTTACCAATAGTACAAGCAGTCAGTTGGTATATATTTTGTATGTTATATGTATTAAATACTGTATTCTTACAATAAAGTAAGCCAGAAAAAAGAAAATGTCACTAAGAAAATCACAAGGAAGAGAAAATACATGTACAGTATTGTACATGTGTTTATTGGGAAAAAACTGTAAGTGGGCCCGTGCAGTTTGAACCCATGTTGTTCAAGGGTCAACTGTATAGTAAATGCTGAGATGTAACAGTAAACAAAATGTGCTGTTTCTGCCTAAGGGGGGAGACAATCACATAATCATGAAAATTATAGTATAATTGTAAGGGAGAAAGTATACAGTGGTATAACTTTGTAACAGAGGAAATCTCATTAGTACAGAATGGGGTGTTGAAAAGAAGTCCCAGTGAAAAGTTTTTTGAGCTGAGGTCAAAATGATGACTAATGATGAATTCGGCCCTGATTACTAGGAAGAGGAGGAGAATGTCATGGCAGAGGAGCACCGTGGTGGTGGGA
>NW_007728135.1:141308-142682 GCF_000696425.1 Galeopterus variegatus | reverse complement strand
TAAGGGAGAAAGTATACAGTGGTATAACTTTGTAACAGAGGAAATCTCATTAGTACAGAATAGGGTGTTGAAAAGAAGTCCCAGTGAAAAGTTTTTTGAGCTGAGGTCAAAATGATGACTAATGATGAATTAGGCCCTGATTACTAGGAAGAGGAGGAGAATGTCATGGCAGAGGAGCACCGTGGTGGTGGGAAGAAACTGAGAGATGGCCATGTGGCAGGGAGAATGGGGGAAGGCTGGGGAGGCTGGGAGGAGCCAGTCCCTATCTGGCCGTGTAGGCCAGGTTGAGGGACTGGGGACAGTCTTTAAGAGATTAAGACATTGGCGGGTTTAAACAATGGACTGGCATGATCAGATTTTATAAAGGTCACTTTGACTCCTGTATGGAGAAGAAATCAGAAGAAGGCAAGGGTGGATGTGGGAAGAACAGTTGGGAAGGTCCAATAGCAGACTGGTAGTGAAGGATGAATTCAAAAGCTCTTCGGGAGGTAATACCATGTTTACACATGTAAACTTGGGGGCCACACCCTAGAGATGGTTACTGCAGTGTTTGCCTTGGTGAGATTGTCTAGAAAGAGAGCATAGCATGGGGGGAAAACCTTGTGCCAAGCCCTAAAGAACTTCAGCATTTAATGGCTCAGTATAGGAGGATGAGACTGCAAAGGGGACAGAGCACAGGTGGGAGGAAAGCCTGCAATGGGGGACCCAGAAGCTGAGGGGCAAAGAATTTCAAGAAAGGAGAAGTGGTCAACAGAGTGGATCCTGCTGGGTTATCACATAAGAGGAGGTACAAAAAAGGATACTGACCACAGATAGGACAGGTTAATTAGTGACTATAGGGTGGTTTTTTAGTGCCATAAAGGGGGTGAAGAAAATTTCAATGGGTTAGAGAGTGAGAAACAGAAAAAATGAGTATTGGCAATTTTTTAAAGATGGTTTGGCTGTGAAAGGGATAAGTCTGTTTATAACATAATGATTTATTTATTAAACACATAAATATTAGGAATGTCCGTTATTCAAAGTGTTTGTGGGTTTTTTAATTGTTTAGCTGTTCTTAGAAACTAAAAGAATAAACCCATGTACAATATGTTATCTAGCCAGACAGTGAGAACAGTTGGAATATTTTAAATGGATAAAGAATATTTTGGGTGTATTACTATTCAGTATACAAAACGCTTTTTCTCATATGTTTATTTACTTCTCACAAGATTTTATATATCAAGAAACTAAAAGTCAGAGCTATTAAATAACTTTCCCAGCCAATAAAGTATATGGAAAAACTAAGAATAAATAAATGCATCTTTAGATTAAGTGTAGTTCAAAGAAAAAATTTTTCCAGTGTATCAGTGTTGATTTGTATAGGTAAATATATAT
>NW_007728135.1:139020-140506 GCF_000696425.1 Galeopterus variegatus | reverse complement strand
ATATATATGTATGTATGTATGGGTATACTCATATACAGAGCTATATCCCAAAATTAAGAATGTACCAAAACTCAGGCTTCTGGTCAAGATGGCAGAATACATGGTCCCCAGAGTCAATCTCTCTCACAAATCAACCAATTTACAACTATTAAGAAGGAACGAAAGCCAAACGGGGGCCGCTAGAGCTCAAGGAAAGAGGAGGAGAGACCTACAGAACTCATGAAGGCAGGAGAAGCTATGATGAGAGAAAGAAAGGGTCGCTCCCACCATTTCGAATCCCAGGTGCTTCAAGCCTGGATCTGGTGAGCATCCAGAGCAAGAGCTGGCAAATGTCACAGTTGTGCCCTTCAGATGAAGTTGCTTGGAGGAGGCAGGGGAGACAAGGGCCTTGGTGGCCCCCAGGCCAGCAAGATGACTACCAGAGTTCACATGGACCTACATAGGAGCAAGCAGCCACAACAACTGAAAAAAGGAGGCACTCAGATGCCAGTGAGTCAGTGCAACGGTTGGTGCATGGCCCATCCTATGGGAAGCATTTGGAGTATAGGCAGTGGGGGAGACAGGCCCACCATGGAAACATAGGGGCACAGCATGGACAACTGATCTGTCCCCAAGTCAGCACAGGACCACTCAGCGGAGACTGGTCAGGAATATACAACCACAGGGAGGGAAGTTTGATGAAAAGACTCAGGCCCAGACCAGAGTCTCCACACAACCCCAGTATACCAGACCTCACGAGACCCAGAAGTACATGCAAAGTCAGCAGTAAAACCCGAGCTGTACAAAAAGCCTTCTCCAGGGAATCAGCAGCAATGAAGCAATTTAGCTCAACCACAGGGCTCAAGGGCTGGTTCCCACAGGAAGTTCCTCCATTTTAGAAGTAAGAAAAGGACAACAAATTAGTTCTAGTGCAGAGTTTAAGTGGTGGGAATAGCAAATAATCCAGCACAGAACTGAAAGAAAAAACAAAGGCCCACAGATCAGAGACAGAGTTTGATATTAACCAGTAAAGGTTTGACACCACCAAAGAAAACCTATAAAACCTAGAAGGACTGGAAGCTCCCTGGGCTCCCAAGCCAGGGAGCGGGGAGGGGCAGGGGCTTCAGCCACACCTCCTGATGACCACACTCAGCCCAGCAATGACCACCAGGCCACCACCAGAAATGCCCCAGGCTCCTGAGCCTCATGCATGCCCCCCCACCCCCGACATCTGCAACCAGCCCAGCAATGACCACTGTTACAGGAAGCACCCCAGTCTCCCTGCCAGAATAAGGCGAGTGCCATGGGCCTTGACCAAGCCCAACCTTCTTCCTACTCCTCCCACCCTATTTCCTTCCTCCTCCTCCTCTCCCCCTCTCCCAACTGCTCCATAACATCTTAGTATGTAAAAAAAAAAATAATAATAATATTAATAAATAAATTTTTAAAAAAGAATGTACCAAAACAATTTTTTAAAGTTTTTTAAAGTTAACATAAATGTCTTGTA
>NW_007728135.1:121389-138602 GCF_000696425.1 Galeopterus variegatus | reverse complement strand
GTTGGTTTGTTGCCTAGATGATCTGTCCAGTACTGAGACAGGTGTGATCAAGTCCTCCCGTTACCATAAATCAGATGCTTCTTCTATTCTGGAGTGTGCTTTGTAGATACAGAGGACCTCTTCTTTTTTTGGTCTCTGCTGGTGCCTCTCCTTGTGTCAGAGAATTTGGCATGCCATCTGCATGGTGGCTGAGATTGCTGCTATAGAGACTAGCCATTTCTGCGGCAGCCATGGCAATTGTGGTAGCTATGGTGGGCTACACACATGGAAATGGTGTTTTTGGTGTGCTCTTTACCTGTTTGCAGCTGGGTTCAGTTTCCCCTGACTCCATGCCTCAAGCCCCTGACTGGGCTCTGGGGCACTGGCAGCAGCTTGCCTAGTTTGGTCTGGGTTCGGCTTCCCCCAGCTCCATGCCTGATTCTAAGACATTGTTGTGGAGGAGTTGTGGGGGAGGGGGTGTAGGAAAGAGGAGGAGGTAGGGTGGGAAGGGGAGGAGGGAGGGGAGCTGTGATTGAGGCCTATGGCACCCCTCTCATTCTGACAGGGAGACCAGGGGGCTTCTAGCAGCAGCTCGATCGTTGCTGGGCTAGGTGCAGATGTCAGGGGGCATGCCTGAAGCCCTCACCTGCCCTGACTCAGGAACCCAGGGCACTTCCTATGGCAGCTCAGTGGTCATCGCTGGGCTGGTTGCAGATGTCAAGGGGCATGGCTGAGGCCCCTGTCCCTCCCCCCTCCCTGGCTTGGGAATCCAGGGAGCTTCCATTCCTTCTAGGTCTTATAGGTTTTCTTTGGTGGTGTCAAACCTTTACTGGTTAATATCAGAACTTTGTCTCTGATCTGTGGGTTTTTGTTTTTTCTTTCAGTTCTGTGTTAGATTATTCACTGTTCCCACCACTTAAACTCTGCACTGGAATTAATTTGTTGTCCTTTTCTTACTTCTAAAATGGAGGAACTTCCTGTGGGAACCAGCACTTGAGCCCTGTGGTTGAGCTAAATTGCTTCATTGCTGCTGATTCTCTGGAGAAGGCTTTTTGTGCAGTTCAGCTTTTAATTGTTGACATTGTATGTACTTCTGGGTCTCGTGAAGTCTGGTACACCTGGGTTGTGTGGAGACTCTGGTCTGGGCCTGAGTCTTCTCAGCAAACTGCATCCGTGCAGGTTTATATTCCTGATCAGTCTCCACTCCTGTGCTGACTGGGGGACAGACCAGCTGTCCTTGTTGTGCCCCAGTGTTCCCCTGGTAGGCCCATCTCCCCCACCGCCCACACTTCAAACACTTCCCGTGGGGCGGGCTGTGCACCAGTGCCTTGGTGATGACTCACCGACATCTGAATAGCTTTTTTTAGTTGTCTGTGGGTCCTCGCTCCTATGTGGGCCCACAGGAACCCTGTCAGTGGGTAAATTGGTTGATTTGTGTGAGAGAGTGACGCTGGGGACTGTCTATTCTGCCATCTTGACCAGAAGCCCCTCCAGTTATTTTTTAGTAGGTCTTTTATTTCGATAGCATTAATTGCTAACTTGAAGATCAACTAATATGTTTGATTTCTCAAATGCGTGGGCATCTCAAACTCATTTCCCATTTCAGATCCATAGTTTAGAATTATAATGAAGACATAGTTGCAACTAAGATTTAGAAAATTACTTTACCGCATAAAGGAAGCAAAAATAGAACATGCTTTACCTGTTCATCATAGTTTCAGTTTAAGGCTGAGTTTTAATTAGCTTTTGAAAAACACTTATTGAGGTAAAATCACATTCCATGTAATTTACCCATTTAAAGTGTGTGATTCAATGACTTTTGAGCTACAAAAAACCACCACCACAATAAATTTTAGAAAACTTTCATTACTACAAATATAAACCCCTCCCTGCCCCATTACCTGCCAACCCCAGTATTCTTCTCTCTTCCTCCCTCCCCCATAGGCTTCCACTGAGCTACTTTGTATTTATAGATTTGCCTTTTCTGGACATTTCGTGTAAGTAGAATCATACAACATGTAGTTCTTTGTAGTTGGCTTTCACTTAGCATAACGTTTATGAGGTTAATCCATGCTGTAGTATGCATCAGCACTTCATTCCTTTTTGTGGCCAAAAAATAGTCTATTGTTATGTACAAAGTACATTTTATTTATCCATTCATCACTTGGTGCATGTTTGGGTTGTTTCCACTTTTTGGAATATACCAAGGCCCTATTCACTTATGAAATGTTCTACTTTGATTTTGAGTCATAGGTACTGTGTATATGCAGACATTAAGCAGCATCTGTATGTGTAAGTTATCTATGTATCTACATTATTCTGAGGTAATGTTCTGACCCCGGTACCATGTGTCTAAGGCCTGTGTTTTAACTCTTAATAGTCAGTTCCCCACTTAAGTTTTTTGACCACTTTAAATATAATTTCTTGACTTTGGATGGATAGAATCATTAGGGGGAATAATTTGGACACGATAGCTGAATCCCCAAACCAAGGTTAAAGAAAGAAAACACTTTTGGTTACACATAGGTTGTCTGTACCTGGGTCATTAATGTACAGTTGTCTGATTTGAGCCAAGAAATTTGGGCTTTGGAAGGCTATTTAGCAGAAAAGGGGTCTAGTAGTCCCCTTCAAAATCTAATCAAGGTAGATCTCTCCTAGAACAGATTTTCTCTTTGCTCTTGCCCACCCCTCCCCACTCTGGAATTTCTAATAACACCACTCACTAGTCTTTACCATGCCAAGCCTTAAAATGCCCCTAGTATTTAGCATCAGAGTTCAAGAATGTGAAATATGACTTAAATCAGCTTGAAATCTCACTTTATGTGGCCTTTTCTATATGGCCTTTAAAAAAAAAAAGAAATATATACAGAAGATAGACACAAAATAGTACCTCTTCATTTGTACCAGCCTTTAATAAGCAAATGAAAAATATTTCTAATATTTTACTAATTTTAAATATGATTTCCCTTAATAGAAGTCCCAGAATTGCTGCTAGCCAATATAAAATATTGCCAATTTTGTTTTAGTATTTTATCACATTGTATTTTATGTAATTCCCTAATCATTCAGTTCAAGGTCAATACCACGAACAAATTGTGTAGGTTATTCTAATATTGTGATTTTGATTTCTGAATTTGTTTTTATTGTGATAAAAGTGTATTTTAAGGCAGAAATCTAAAAGGGTGCTAGGTCTCCCCCACTCCCACTGTTTGATGTTTTGCGAAAAGCACTAGACAGAACACTGCACTGTCCTACTATTATTAAAAAGATTGGAATGGAATTTGTTAACATGAAGAGAAATAACTGACATGTCTGAGGACAGGCTCTTAGTCTGTGTTTTTCACTGCTGTATCCTTAATACCTGGTACAATTCATAGCACATAGTAGACACTCAATAGATATTTGTTAAATTGATGTATTTAATGAGTGAATTCCTTTATGATGATAAACTCCTTAAACCAAGTGTTCTAAACCCTTTATAATCTGACTCTGATTTGTGTCTCTCACCTGAATCCCATTGACACAATGCAAAAAATTCACTTTAGCCAAATAGTTGTGAGTGCTACTGCAGTAATCCTCTGTGGTGAGCCTTGGAGCATGCCACTTGTGGAAAGGACAGGGATCTCGTACAAATGGGGAAGAGGTAGAACTGGCATAGGATTATGGAAGGATGATGGGGTAGGAATTAGGTAAGCAGAAAGGAGAGAGGTCTCCATGTAAAAAAAAAAGCAGAGAGCCTAAATAAAGCTTTTCTTTCCTCTAAAAATGTGTTGTGGCTTAACTCATAGGGAAAGAAACAGGCTCCATATTTTCTTAACAATTACCCATGTACATTCAGTCTATTAAAGTGATTAAATAGATATTAGATTTTGATTAATTATATCTGGATCTTGCCTCTATAGCCCTCTAACCTGCCCATTCCTTTTTAAGTGTCTCAGTAAACTTTTTACCTTGTTCTTAGAGGACAAAAACAAAAAACAGTTAACCACCTATGACCTTAACAGCCTAATATCTGAAATCTAGAAACTTCAAGCCGATATCTTTCCTTCTGCTGAAATGCTTCACAAGTGCTTAACCTTTAAACAAGCATACTCTCAATCTAGTCTGCATTATTTCATTATGTATTGGTTTTTAATGTTCAAACTCTCACACAAGGATCACTTATGAGTAGCTAACTTCACCAATTAATATATTTTTCATTGTCAGAAAAATTTATAGAGAGAAAAATGAAAGAAAGGGAACATGAGGTGACTTTGGCTTTTAACATGGGAACTCCCAGCACAGCCTGTGTCTGAGGCAACCTTGGTGGTCTAGCAGTATGGTATACGAGTCTTCTGGTTGGACAATAAACGACATTCGTGGATTTGTCCGTGACCTCTCTCCTTTATGCACTGCCAGTCTCCGGTGTCATCTTTAATTAGTCTTCAGGTCTCCCATTTGTCTGCTAGAAAGCATCTCAGATAAGCCAAGTTAATAAACTGGAGTGGGCAGGATGCCCAGCCACCAGAATGTGCGACTGTGCGGAGACAGTCGGGGGGCAGCCCTCTCCTTTGATCGTGTGGAGAAGTTTAATTCTAACAGGCCACGTGGGAGTCCCAGCCCGTGGGGGTGCAGAAAGGACCTCCAAGCACAGCAGAGGAGCTGCTCTCATTTGTACTGGTTTCAGTTTCTAATTTCAAAACCTTGAGGCTCAGCGGCCTAAGGGAATTGTTTTAACATTTTGCTTCATCTTTCCCGAGGAGTTTGCCTGCGTTCTTCAGTGAATTCTCACAATGGGTGGTAGAACTTCAGCAAGGGAATGAAAATCATTATCCCTGTGTTCTAAACAGGAGATTTGCACTGTGGCGTATTTCCTTAAATACAGTGCATAGCATTGGTAGTGAATAATTCCCAGCCATGACTGTCTTGCTTTTCTGGCTGTGACGTGTTTCCCAACCAATTTTACTAAACCATAAAAATAAATACTATTTATGAGCCTGCTTGCTAGTGTCAGGCATTCTGCAGATCACTTTATATGCATGATCTCACGTAATTCTCCTATCATGCTATAAGGGGTGGGGGTGGGGGGGAACCTCACTTTGCAGATGAGAAAAACAAGCCCAGGTGGGTCCTGGTCCCAGCAGAAGCTCTTTACCACACCGTGATATGGCCTCATAAAATTTGAGCAGTTTGATGGGCTCCCCATGTGCTCTGTCACCATAGCTGAGACAAAGGGAGAGCTGCAGTGATCAATCTTTTTAATTTAGGTAAAAGTGGAAGTTTTGCTTTATAATTGGGGAAACAAGCTGTGCCTTCAGATTTCCTTTGGCCAGGGAAAAGTAACCTTGAAGGAATTATTGTCATGCCTTCAATTATATCCCATTACTAAACTGCAGACATGCTAATCTTACATTATTTGTGTTCATGAAAAATAGCTCTTTATAAATGGAATTTTTGGAATTCAAATGTAGTAGAGAGTTAGAGAATTTAGAGGACTCTCCCAATTTATATTGTGAGAAATCCTAGCTTGCTTTTAAATAAGCTACATGTGTTCTCAGAATCATAGCTGGTTATCATCAGAAACATTTGTGTGGCTGTGAAAGTTCATTGAGAAATGCCAGTTCTTCAAAGCAGATGTCTTTCAAAGTGTATGTGACCAAGCACCAGCTTCTTGGCCTGCCTCAGAACTACCCAGTCAGGATACTCATCTTTGCTGCTTTGCAGATGCCTCATGGGGTGCAGTGGTGGACCTTTCTGGGTGGTGTTTAAAGTACACTAAACCCTTTCAGATCAGCTTGGGACACCTCCCAGTGTTTGAGGAGTGAAGACACTGTGACCCCTTGGCCCACCTCTTCTGGAAAGGGAGGAAGGAAGCAAGAGACAAGCAGGTCCCTACACCCCTGGAAAGGCCATTCCAAGTCTAGGTCAGCATTGCTAGTTACATTTAGACTTTCCTCCACGTAAGAATCTAGTTAAGGTGAGGAAAGCTGGTCTTTCACCAGATGCAGGGAGTTCTCTAGAGAAGTTTGGGGACAAGTAAATCAACCTATATGATGACTTCTCAGGGATTAATAGAAGTACATAAATAAAAGGTAAAACAAACATTACACAGAAGGTACTAGAGGTGTTTGAAGGATGCAAAAACTTTGTATTAGAAAAGGCTTTGTGGTAATGGTGGCATCTCAGAGAAACTTGTTCAGGATGAACAGGACTTTGTCAGGTGTCGTGGATAGTACGTATGGAGTGAGGGTGGAACAGAGAACTGCGTGAGTGAAGACATGGAACTGTAATGTTGGTTGATATAATTAGAAAACCGAATAGTTTGGGTTTGGTTGGTCAAACATATGTGGTAAATAGAGCTGAAAGGTGCCATAGTATAAAGAGCCTTAAATCCCATACCTAGGAGTTTGAATTTACTTGAAGTAGCAATAAGAACCCATTAATAGTTTTATCTTCCTTTGTACCCTTTTCCTCTTTGTTTTCAGTGGATGATCTTGCCTCATAATTCATAGATACCAGAGAAAATGTACCAAGCTTCAAAGTTAACCCTTGATCTCCTCCCCCTCTTAAAAAAAAAAAAAAAAGGAAAAGAAGAGATACTTACCCCCTTATTCCCCTTCACAGTAAATGGCACTTCCAGCTGCCCAGTACTCAGCCTCTGCCTTCCCTCTCCCTTAATGCTACCTTAGCTGCACCAGCAGGAGCTATTTGTTCCACCTCCAGAATATGCCCTGGCTTTATCTGCTCTCTCCCCCTTTCCCTCTTTCTCTGACATCACATAAGCCCAAAGCACCCCTATTTTAAGAGGAGCATAGTGGGGGAAGGACATATTTACCATTTGGCCACAAGTCTGTCTACTGGGAAAGAGGTAAAGGGAAATCTGTAAAAGTAAAGAAGTTATAAAGTAGTTATTGTAGAGATGACATAAGCTTACAAAGAAAGATTAAAAATGGGGAAAAAAAGAATGTCTTGAAATGATGGCTTGGCTGGTTTTAAGGAATTTGTTTCTCATTTGTCCCAAGGTAGGATTTATATTTTTTCAATAAGGTAGGTAGGTCACTTAAAAAAAAAAATCAGTCTTTGCTTCTCAGTGGACAGGGTTTCTTAGATAGCATTGGAATGGTTGTCAGAATAGCTAATAGCAGATGTTCTAGATAAGCTCTGTTAAAAACTCTTACAAAGCAACAGTATCTATAGGTAGCCTAAATGTAGGTTCTTCTGTCCTGTAATCGAGCATTCCTGTCTCATGGCAAATCCCTGAATACCTCTGAGAATGTAGATTGTTCTAAATTTGACTCAAATTGACAGAAGTTCACTCAAATCATGTTTTTGTCATCAGTACATTCTTATAGTTTCCCAGAGTGTCAGGGATTTCAGCAATCATGTTGGCAATATTGTAAATGAAAAGTATCAGACATAACTAATTTCAGAGGACACTTGAGTGACTTCTTTTGCATTTTCTGTGTTTTGGTGCTAACATCTTTTTTGCTTTGTCTATAGTAAATGTTCAGGTATGCTAGTTTTGAAAATGCCAAATTATTATATAGGAATTTCTCAACGTAAATAAAGGCCCCTTCGCCTTCCCAACCGTCTTCTTCAAAATGCCTTATTTTTGTGTTTGTAAATTCCTCCAAGATTTGGAGTATGTATTTCTCTATTTTTTGAATGAGGTGGCATGATTTCTTTATGGTGAAAATCCAATGCTATCTTCTTCAAAATGCCTTATTTTTGTGTTTGTAAATTCCTCCAAGATTTGGATTATGTATTTCTCTATTTTTTGAATGAGGTGGCATGATTTCTTTATGGTGAAAATCCAATGCTTTAATATGTTCTCTTGGAAAAGAACATAACAGTAATTTCTGGCCATGGTCAACAGACAAAAATGATCATGACTCAGCTCTAGCTTTGGAGAAATAAAGCCTTGCTTTCTCCAGTGCATTTCTGCAAATGGCATAAATATATAGCAACATTGGGGAGATGACTCTTGCCTGGATAACTGCCTTTTGTGATGGTGAACTATGGATTATTGTGGTTTCTGTATAGCCAAATCAGAACTATCCAATTTGTGGTGACTTGATTATCAAAAAAGCAATCTATTATAAATTCCATAAAAATTATTTCATATGTGTTGGTAGAATATTAATAAGAAAAATAGGTGAATGGGAGGCATGAAGAGCAGACACAGTCTTCCCTGACCTGTGCTTAGTTTTCGTGCTGGGATGTGTGCCTCACCCTGAGGAATCGCCAGTTTGGCAGGTCCAGACAATTTGGATGCGTGGGAATTTCTGCAAAATCTTTCTCAAGTTCTATTTTTGAAGTATGCACCTGAAGAGAGTCAGGGTCTTTAATTTCCTGAGACTAGTCCTTAAATAGTTTTTGCCTCTCTTTATTTTTAGAAGACCAAAAGCAGAATACTTTACCTGTCCCAAGTCAGAGAATTTTCCAGATCTCTAGAGAGAAAATTGAAGTTAATACATTTCCATGTCCCTGAAAAGAACTATAGAATGAACTAATTATTTCTGTTGGTTCGTTTGATATTTCTGTGTTTGGTTTTTTCCCCTGGTGTTTGGATAAACAGTGATTGACAAGGAGTCTTCACAATTGATACCCAAGTGCCTGGCCCATAGCTGGAGCTCAGTAAATATGTGTTCGTGAGTAATTCTTTCTTCAAACTTCTCTTCACAGCAAGTGAGAAACAGATGGTGGTGGTGTGCAAGGAGTCCCCAAAGGAGTATCTCCAGCCTTTCAAGGACAAACTGGAGGAGTTCTTCGAGAAAGGTAGGTGACTTTGTCAGCTGTACATACATAATACCCTGAAACACCCTGCATTCCTCCACAGGTCTTTCCCAGAGGCCCACTGCCCCTTGCATCCTGGCTGACCACAGGCAGCTCCAGCAACTCCATAATTCCATCTGCCCGTGGTGGTTACATATTCAGTGCAGATGGAGTTGTCCTGTAGCTTTTATATCACCTTTTGAGTCTGTTTTAATATATTAAATCTTTTAATGTTTCTCCTCTTTTTATAAACATTTTGAGGGTGCGCTGTTTTGTCTCTTCATGGAGCTCAAGGGGATCCTCAGTACACACTAACTGATAGGATGACACACATGCAAGCCCTATGCAATTGTGCACTTCAGATTTGTGGTCAGCCTGGACACATGACTGGTGATTACCTTCCTGGTTTTTATGAGTGTATCAGCTTAGAAACTTGTGTTGTATTTTCCATTTCTTTTCAGATAGGAAAATTGGGGCCAAGTGAATGTCTCATATCCAATCACGTGACACCCATTGGCCCTGCAGCATTTGTAGATGGAGGTGATATGCACGAAACCCAGTACTTACTTAGAAATCTTAACAGGTCCTGTTCCTTCCTTCACAATTTTGGCAGGAGTAGGGAACTTTTGTTGATCAGGGTTAGTGAGCACGGAAGTTTAATGCCTTTTAGATATTTCCTGTTCTAACTTCTAAAATTCACCCTAAGATGTGAAACAAAAGTAAGGGTGGAGTGGTTGGAGGGAGCTTTTTTCTTTGCTAGAAAGCCAGGGAAAATGCATGTAGAAGCCTCTGGGCACATCTCAACATGCTGTTTCTGTTATTGGTTAAGGCCACTTGGTATCATACCATCAACAAAAGACTGTGAAACAGGGTGAATCCGTAAAGGATGGCCAAACACCATGGCAAATGGCAAGGTAATTCTCAGTCCAGGAGTCAGAAGAATTCCATTCCAGCTGCTCCCTTGGTGCAGAGATGGTAGCTTACTCCTCCATGACAAAGTGGTGCTGGTGCTAAAGCAGGGAAGTTGGAGTTTCTCCAGGCCATTGAAGAGCATTTTGTATGGTGAAGTCATGCTGTCAGGCAAAGGACCATCTTGAGAGCAAACAATGATACTAACAATTATGTTCTGTGTGACTATAATTAGGTGGGTTTTATATGTGACTTATCAAAGTAAACACATTGCTTTATAATTATACCATGTAAATATAACATAAATGGCCTAAAGAAAAGCATGAAATACTTCCCTTTGCTAACTCCCTATTAATAATGTCTGCTTTTGACAAATGTAGAATTAACTTGAAATGAGGCTTGTGTGTACTTGGATTCCATTTTTATTTTTAATTGCTATTACTCCATATACAGAAAACTTTGCAATGTGTATATTGGGGTATTATATGCCTTTATGCTGTGATGGTCTTAAAAGTCCTCAATATTGTTTGGTGAAAAGTTCACTGTGGAAATAGCCTGTTACTATTATCTTATTACTTATCTGAGTTGGTCAAAAAACAGTCTAGAATTGTACCATCTAGTGTGGCAGACACAGCCCCTTGTGGCTGCTGAGCAACTGAATTGTGGCTGATCCAGACTATGTGCCATAAGGGTAGGACACACACTGAGATTTGGAGACTTAGTCCCAAACATATGTAAGATATCTTCTTTCTAATTTTTTTAATATTGATTACATGATAAAGTGATAACATTTTGTATATATTAGGTTAAATAAAATATATTAATATTAATTTGTTATTTTTACTTTTTAAGTGTGGCTATTAGAAAACTGAAAATTACATTTGTAGCTCACATTATATTTCTATTGGAAAGTGTCAAGGCCTTATTTTGTATATATTAGGTTACATAAAATATATTAATATTAATTTGTTATTTTTACTTTTTAAGTGTGGCTACTAGAAAACTGAAAATTACATTTGTAGCTCACATTATATTTCTATTGGAAAGTGTCAAGGCCTTCCTCATCTCATTCCTTTCCTCTTCATATCATTTCTCTGCCTTCTTGGCTTGAATCTTGGGTTGTTTGAATGCAGAATTTCACAGGCTAGCCTCTTGCCCACTTTTGCTCTGGGTCTGGCCATCATCTGGCTCTCAGGCAGGGCTGCTTAACCAAAGGAGGTGACAGCATGCTACTTCATCAGGCTGTACCTCTGTAGTTAAGAAATATATTATAGCTAACAACAGAATAATATAGCTTAGGAGAGGGGGCTTCACCAAGTTGTGGTATATACAAATGGAATGTCTATTGGCTATTATTTGGAGTTCCATGCAGTAGTCCCTTTTTAATGTAAATATTTCATTGATTCATAGGAAACGTAGATTTTCCACCCACCATGAATTATGCATTATTCAGCCTTGATAAACAAATTTTTATGACAATTGTCATACAGTATAAGTATACTGTTTTATCTAATATGCCATTTGCTGGAAGAAACACCATTATTATATGTACTACTAAGAAAGAAAAATTACTGCCAAATAAACCATGACATGTAGATTATAAGATGTACCCCAATATTAGAGATGCTAAAATGTGAAAATTCCATCAGTTTTGGAGTTGATGTAATATACTTTAATTAGACATATAGGATCAGATAGGAGGAATGCCCAACACTTCCAGGTAAGTCAGGGAAGACTTTCAGCAAAGGAGATATTTTTATTCAGACATGAAAAAGAACAAAGTTGATGATGATGATAATGACAATGACAACTAACGTTTACTGAGAGCTTCTGTATGCCAGATACTATGAGGAGCAGATAACCATCTTATTTAGTTCTCATGACAATCCTCTGAAGTAAGCATTGTTATCTCTCTGTTGTACAGATGAGGAAATTGAGGATTAGAAATTCTCAGCAAGTAGGTTATAAAGGGCATTCCAGGCAGAGCAAAACCCCGCAGATCTCAGAAGGATGAAAGACTTAATGTGTTTGGGGAATGGCAGAAGACTTGGTGCGGCTAGATCACAAGGCATATGACCAAGGCATAAGACCAAAAAGAGAAGAGTCACAGTATGGCTTGCTAAACGATCTGAACTTTGTCTTACAAGCAACAGATGTTATTGAAAAATTACGTGAGGGTAGTTGACAAAGAAAGAATAGAATTAAAAGATAACAGGGGGAAAAAAAAGATAATGCAAATCTTTCCACAAACTTTGTGAAGTACCCCCATATGTACAGGAGTGACATTATTATGTTGGGTTTGTTTTGTTTTGGTGTGTGGTGTTTTTTAAGGGAACCACATTGCTTTTTGTTGTTGTTAAGAAATACATTGTATAGTTGGAAGAGCAAGACACTAGTAAAGAGGGAAAGCAATGGCGGTAAAAATAAGATTCAAGGAAGGGCTGTATTTATAACAGGCTATTTTAGGAGTTACAAGACAGGATAACCAATTGGAAGTACAAAATGAAATGGGAGAAAAGGATAATTCTCCTTTTTTTTTTTTTTTTTGCCTTGATAACTGGCTAGATACTGATGAGGAAGACTAGATTTGGAATGGGAAACAATAAGTTAAACTTTGGACACATTAACTTTGATGCACATGTAAGACACACAGGTAGAGAGAGTTGGGCTCAGAAGAGAGTAGATGAGATTTTAGAGGTGGCAGTTTAAGTCATAGGAATGAATGAGATAGCCCAAACAAGGCATGTAGAGTGAGGGGGGTCCTGAAGTATCAGAGTGTCTGAGCACAGGGTATCGTATAATAACCTCAACTGACAAAGTATACTTATGTACTTCTCCAGAACAGCTTATACAGAGTATTTGGCAAGAAAGCTAGTTCCCCTCTATTAGGGGTCTTAACACTCAAAGTCTTAAGCAATTGTGTTCTTTACTCCTGAGAAGTCGCATGCGTTGTGATTCCGTTGATTCATGGTTAGGATTGCTTTTACATAAGCTGCAGTACAATCATGATGTTTTAATTTTTCATTTGTAAATCATATCCTGTTGCCACACTCAAGTAGAGATGACGTGTTTGTCTTTAGGTCTTTTGTCATCCTTCCCTTCTCAAAATGCCCTTAAATAGTGTTATTTAACAAAACTGTGGTACTTGTTCTTAACTAATTTCATTTCCTGAGCAGAATTGAAAGTAGTTTTAATGGCACCACTTTTTAGGGTTGCACCCTGCACAGAATCCGAGTCTTTTTCTTTACATGTTTTTTCTTTTCCACAGTAGCTCTTGTTGATTCCAATTTACAGCTCAGTTCAGAATAACTTTGTGCAGGCATTTTTTGAGTCCATGCTTTCCCACCCTCAGATCAAACATACCCATAATGATATGGCCTTCAAAAATGTGATGCTCACATTAAAAGTCCCCATAAACATGGCAGGGATCCTGTAATTGAAAGAAGGCGCAGAGCAACTGATTAGATCCCAGGTATAGATCTTGTAGGTGGTCTTTTCATGCTGTTAAATTGGTCATTTGTATTTATAGCTTTGGCATGGAGGGCTGGAACCTTAACTGGCTCTAATATCAGCACTCTCCCACACTTGGCCTTATCTAATTCTCCATTAATTTTACCCGGCACCCATGTATGGAGCCAAATTTAAAGTGAATCTGAATGAATCATATTCTAGTCCTAGTTTATCAAACTATCCTCTAAATTTCTTTGACCAGCTGGATTAGAGATATTCTTACTGTCAAGAAACTGTTTTGTAGTAAAAAATAAATTTACCAAGCTAAAAACAAACAAAAAACAATAACTCTGATTTCCCACACTGAATGCAAGAAGAATTATATAAATAGCTGAATACTCCATGACAGATGAGACTGTGTATGTCTGATCCTATTCTCTTTCCCACCCCAACATATAATATAGGCTCAGCCTGGTCCATGATGGGTATCAATAATTATTTGTAGAATTAATAATCAAACTGCCTGAATCATGTAAAGTGCCCAGAGGCTATTTTTCCTGCTTCTGTGGGTTTAAATCATTTCAGAATTGGTAAATCATGCCAGAATCTGATGTGGTGCATTTTTGGTCTATAACACATGTCTGTGGTCTGGCCTCCTGGACATAGAAACATCTTTGCATATGCACATAATCCATTCTTAATAAATATTTAGGTCAGATTAGATTGACAGGTGCCATAATTGAACCTCTAAACCGCAGAATAAGAGCAGGTTATTAGATAATCTCTTCACTTCAACCCCAGAAATGAAGAAACGAAACTATCCAAGTCACCATATTCAACCATTAAGGTTACAGAGATCAGAAAGGGTTAATGACTGGACAGTGAAACCTGTGAGAGGAAGTACTTCTTACATTCTTTGCAGAGCTTGTGGAAGGAGGAACTGCTCTGCACAGACCAGAAAGGGTTCTTGTAAATCTCACTACTGTTAAAGAAAGTACCAGCAGGCATGGACCCAAGTATCATCAGATGGCCAAGAATTAAGATAATCTGTGTGACTTCTGTCTCACGAAACTGGTCCCTGAAGTAATCCCTGAAAGATGGAGAAAGTTATATTAAGTAGACTCTTACCTGAAATGGTTAGTTTGAATTTTTTTTTCCAGAAATTTCTGCAGACAGCCCATGTTTTTTCCCTTTGTCAGTTTTTCCCCTCTGCCCCCCATCTCTTTCCCCCTGTACCCCGTCCCTCTCTCCCTGTCCCTCTGCCTCTCTGCCTCTCTTCCCCACGCCCTACTCCTCCTCCCCGATTTGATGTCTTTTACTCAGTTTTTCTTTTCAGCCAGGCATCCAATAAGCTTTCTTTTCAATAACTCTGGTTCTTTTTTTCTTTCCCTTTTTCTCTGATGAAAAAAGTCTAAATTCCGTTTTTTGTGTGTATTGCACCAGCCCCCACCCCCCAAAAAAGCTAACTACAGACCAATCTCACCATAGTTTTAAAAGGCCAGGCATCCAATAAGCTTTCTTTTCAATAACTCTGGTTCTTTTTTTCTTTCCCTTTTTCTCTGATGAAAAAAGTCTAAATTCCTTTTTTTGTGTGTGTTGCACCAGCCCCCACCCCCCAAAAAAGCTAACTACAGACCAATCTCACCATAGTTTTAAAATTCTAAATAAAACTAATAGTCCATTTCATAACCAAATGGAATTTATTCCCAGAATGTGAAGATGATATGATACTGGGAAGTCTATTAATATAAGTCATCACTGTTATTAATAGCACTAAGGAAAAAAATTCATATGATCATCTTTTAGCATTAGATGCTAAAAAAGGCATTTGACAGAATTTAGCATCCATTCTTTATTTAAAAAGTTTAATAAAACATTGTTTTGTTTTCTTAAAAATGTATTACAATGCCAAATTTGCAGGTTGTATCACAGACAAAAGACCAATATACTTAATATATATAAGAAGTCCTAGACATTAAGAAAAAAGACCGATAGACTAATAGGCAAATAACATGAACAGTGATAGAAATTCCTCTGTAAACATATGAAAACATGCCACTCACAAAAGAAATGTAAGATAAATCACACTGGAATTCTGTCTTTCATCTGTAAGACTGACAAAATTACAAAAGTTTGTTAACTATGCTGGCACTGTAATAGGATAAACGTCACTCTTCTACACTGCTTGTGAAAGTGTAAATTGTTACAGTCCTTGTGCAGGTCAATGTAGCAGCATCTGTTAAAGCTATAAATGTATACGTCTTTTGACTTGGCAATTCCACTTGTAGAAGTATACCATCGGACATGCTCACACATACAGAGTGCCATGTTACTTATTGCAGCATTGTTTGTAATCACAAAAGGTTGGAGACAACCTACACCTGCCCTACCTGATCAGTAATAGAATTATAAAATTATAGCATTTCCATTTAATGGAATACTAAGTATCTCTTTGTTGGGAAAATAGAACAATTTAATCAGGCCCTCTCTCCTTGGGCAGGTTGAGGGTGGTTTAGTAAACAAATTACGTGGGGTGGGGAGTGAGTGTGCATGAGTGGTGCCCCGGTTTGGCTGGTGACTGCCTTGGGCGGACACTGCTCTGTGGCCATGCTCTCCAACCTACGGCTTCCAAGGACCTTTTTGTTTGCCAGTTACCTAGCTCATAGACCTGTGTGTGAGGGGTCTGGTGACCCAGTCTGGCATGTGAAGGGTTTGTGACCCAGTCTGTGAATGGGCTTGAGGGGTCTGTGAGCTCCAGATCCAGCCCTAGCATGACAATTGGCCCAGTCGGCAGGATTATGGGCAGGTAAAAGAGCTCAACACTCTTAAAGGAGGAGGAGGAGGAGGAGGAAAGTCTTTGCTATTGACATGGAAGAATCTCTAAGATATATTTTTAAGTGGGAAAAAAAAGCAAGAGTCAGAAGAGTAGGTATATTGTCATGTAAATAAAGAAGGAAAAAATAGATAGTACTTAAAAATCTCTGAGGACGAGTAGGAGCTAACCTAGGGCTGATACTCCTGCTCCTCACCACACCACCATACAGATTGTCTGTTCTGTTCGGTTAGTACACAAGTTGTTGTTAAATCTTTACAATATTACCCCTGAAATTAATCAAACATGTTCACTGCTATAGTGGATAGAAAATGGACAGGTGGAGTTCAGAAGTAGTATGCAGACTTTTTATAAATTTTGGTATTTTAATCAATGTGTACCTCTTCAAAAAAAATTAAATATTTTTTTTAAAACAAATAAGCAGCTTTCCATGGTACTTTGCACTTTTTTTTTTTAAGTCTCTCCTTCCCTTTCAGTGCTTCCCTATAATTGTACCAGTTGAGGTGTGCTAGTCTCTTGAACCAGCCCTTCGTGTTAAATGTCCGAGGAACTGGAAACTAAATGCTGTCCCTTACAGCCTCCTTAACTTCCTTTGGGTGTTGGACTGGACAACTTTGAAGGAAATTTGAAAGTCCCTGTATTAGTTTGTTGTTGTTGTTGTTGCTATAACAAAATACCCAAGACTGGCTAATCTATAAAGAAAAGAGATTTATTTGGCTCACAATTTGGATGGCTGGAAAGTCTGTGATTGGGCAGCTGCATCTGGCAAGGGCTTCAGCCTGCTTCCACTCATGGCCAAAGCCAAGAGGTCACGTGGTTCACGTGGGGAGAGAAGAAACAAGAGAGGGACTGGAGGTGTCAGGCTCTTAACCTGCTCTTGCAGTGACTAATCATTTCCCAGGAGAACTCACGCACTCTCCCGAGAAGGCATTAATCTGTTCATGAGGGATCCGCCCTCATGGCCCAAACACCTCCCAACACTGTCACGTTGGGTATCAGACTTCATCATGAGTTTTGGAGGGGGGCAGATATCCAAACAATAGCAGTCCTTATATTTTCCTTCTTTCTTAAGCTGTGAGCCAGGTCTGTGAGCAAGCACCTTGCATTCTTTCCTTGTGCTCCTGCTCCTCACCACCCCTCCACAACAGCTCTAGGTGATATGGTCCTCCTAGCCAGTAAAAAGATGCAAATAGCTCAGGAGATTCCAACACACACACACACACACACACACACACACACACACACAGTTAAATAAAATAAATATTTTTAACTCTTACAGGGTCTTCTC
>NW_007728135.1:119378-121158 GCF_000696425.1 Galeopterus variegatus | reverse complement strand
GTCCAACACACACACACACACACAGTTAAATAAAATAAATATTTTTAACTCTTACAGGGTCTTCTCTAGAATAGCAGCAGCAGATATTTAGACACGCACAAGACACACACACACATCTGCTAGAGCCCCTCAGTTCTTTCTCATGGACATCTTCACTCATTTTGCTTATGGTTGCATCACTCTTGTGATTGTTTGAAACTGAAGTGGCCGTGAAGAGGCCTCTGATATGTAGGGTGTTTTTCTGCTTCCTTATCTTTTTTTCCCTGTTACCATAAACCTATTCTCCATTTCATTTAGGCCCCCTTAGTTCTCCATTACACATTGTTTCAATGCACACTTACATGAATGTACCAGAGTGAGAGAGTAAGGATCTGTATCTCTAATTACCCCAATACAGACTGTCCTCTAAACCTAACCACAGGGTAGAGCCAAATACCACTCATTCATATCTCAAGACCCTTGTCAGGATCTGACCTCTTCTATGGGTATTTGCATTTTAAATTTTAACTGTAACTTTTGAAAGACAGGTGTTGTCTCCTGTTTTTAAGCAGTGTCTCGGAACTACACGCAAGTAGAAGAGAGATGGTAATGGTTGGGTTTGGACAGAAGTCAGATAAGTGTTATTAACTCTTACCAGGTCTCCTCTAGAATAGAAGCGGATATTTAGACAGACACATACCCCTCCAAGTCCATAAGCCCGGGTTGTTTGATTGCTTTAGTGAAGCAGGCCCTGTACCTTAAACTGATTTTTACAACTTTGAGAAAGGACTTTAACTGTGTAAACATTAAAGTTACTAGGGCCCACCTCATAATGGTACTGTTAGGTGATCATTTGCCTTTGATCATGGCAGAATCCAACATCCTTTGATGAGATTTTGGAGCTGCAACTGTAGAAATCCGTTTCCGATGAGTAGAAATGTCCTCAGGTAGAAGGAGGAGATGCAGCCAAGTGAGTCGGGCTCTTTCTGTCTATGTATAGACCTTGTTGTCCATTTGTGATTTCTTCTTTCCATATTTCATTGGTTTGTTTTGGAAAAACTAGACTAAGTTGTGTTTCTCAGAAGCAGGAATTTAGCAACTTCTGAAGTTTTATTCATGATACTGAGCCATGAACTCACAATTTATTCTTCTTATCATGACCACATGTACACTTTTGGGATAAAAAGTTTGTTGGTTGTTTTAAAATATAAAAATCTCTTTTATTACATATTTTATTTAAGCAATACTTTCTGTACACATATAACTTTATTATTATTGTAGTAAGAACACTTAGCATGAGATCTAGCCTCTTAAATTCTTAAGTGCACAATACAGTGTTAACTGAAGACACAACAAAATGAATGTGTGTTTTAAGTGTTCTGAATGTAGTGGAGAGCACTGTGCTTGAAGTTATATGATATACGTTTGAACACTAGCTTCACCACTTCTCTGTGATTTGGGGCAGGTTTTTAAACTTCTCTGAGTTTTTTGTTTTTTTTTTTTCCTTATCTGTAAGATGGGAAAAGTATTATCTACTACAAGTTGTCATGAAAATCAAATGGGGTAACACACATGAAACCACATATAAACTATAAAGCATTAATAAATACAACATGTTAGGTTTAAAGCATTCTTCTGACCACCCTCTGTAAGAAATACCAATTTCTCAAAGAAATTTCCCTCTTGAGTTTTCAGTTCAGGTGGGGAGTGAGAGGTGCAGCTGGACCTCACAGGTGAAGTGTAGTGGTTCATTTAATCTTCGGGGCAGTCCTTTGAGACTGATTTTGTTATTCCTAACTTT
>NW_007728135.1:117393-119021 GCF_000696425.1 Galeopterus variegatus | reverse complement strand
ACAAGTTGTCATGAAAATCAAATGGGGTAACACACATGAAACCACATATAAACTATAAAGCGTTAATAAATACAACATGTTAGGTTTAAAGCATTCTTCTGACCACCCTCTGTGAGAAATACCAATTTTTCAAAGAAATTTCCCTCTTGAGTTTTCAGTTCAGGTGGGGAGTGAGAGGTGCAGCTGGACCTCACAGGTGAAGGGTAGTGGTTCATTTAATCTTCGGGGCAGTCCTTTGAGACTGATTTTGTTATTCCTAACTTTCCAGATAAGGAAACTGAGTCTCAGGGTTTCAGTAACTTATTCAAGGTCAGTGTGATCTCAATCTCAATAATGTTATTGTGCCATGCTAATAACTTAGAAAATCACTGATTTTCTCTGTGTCCCAAGACTCTTGTGAGTAAGTAGAAATAAGCATTCTTCTCACCATCTAAAGGAGGAAAACATTACAATAGGAGGCTTGCCCTAACCTAGGTTAAGAGCTTAATCTCAGGGACTTCTTTCCTGGAGTCCTACTAGAGACTCCTTTCTACCTTCCCAGCAGTAACAACAAAGTTTCAATTGTAATTGGTAAAGAATTGCAGTGACAAGTATTTAAGTATTTTATGGAATCACTATTGAGTTCTGCATCTTGCGTAATAGTTGTTTTCATGATAAATTGCTTCATGTAATTGTTGGCCCAGCCACCACTTCCTCTTTGGATTCTTGACAACTATGGCAAGGTTTTAATCAGCGATTGATTGCGGTTGCTATCACGTGATTTCTCTTTGACTTAGTTATTGTCTTCTTTGTGATGGAAGAACTTAACATCTATGTTGCCTTCTGGGAGTTATTTTGCAGAATACATATTATACAGCACATAGTTTTGCAGATAATGTGCACCTCTGGAAAGATCGTCTTATTCTTTCAAATAATACAGGTCTGTTTCTTTTGCTGAGTTCATTTTGCTTTTTAAAAGAAATTGTGGTAGGGGCTGGCCAGTTAGCTCGGTTAGAGTGCAGCCTTGTAACACCAAGGTCAAGGGTTCAGATCCCCATACCAGCCAGCCAAAAAAAACATTGTGGCAGCACTAGTAGGAGCCCAGGACTAATGTATGTAGAATATTTAGCACAGAGCCTGGCACTGTATATTTATTGTTTGTATGTATGTGTGTAGTATCAGCTGCTGCTGTACATTCTCAGTGTTCTATCACAGTATTATCAGGTGGTTAAGAGGGTGGGGCACAGAAAGTCAATCACAGAAGTTTTACTTACCCAATGATGCAAACAGCAGTGACTCCAAATTCAAATGGCAAATGATTATTAATTACAGAAGAAGGTCTTCAGCACTAGAAGGAAAGTCATGCTCATCTTGGTTATCTCCTCTAAAAGTAAGCCAAAAGTGATGAATATAAGCTGGATTTCTCTGTGACCTGAAGTTTCCTTTTTGTTATAATTTGTAAATCATCATGTTTATAATTAAAGTCAGGTGAGTAGTGTTAGCATAAGTTTAAAAAGTACCAGTTATGCGTGGAGCTTTTCTACAAGATTGTGTCTTTCACCATTAAAATGTTTTTATTTGAGGACCGGCCCCATGGCTCACTCAGGAGAGTGCGGCACTGGTAGCGCCAAGGCCGCGGGTTCGGATCC
>NW_007728135.1:99856-117026 GCF_000696425.1 Galeopterus variegatus | reverse complement strand
GCCGCGGGTTCGGATCCTATATAGGGATGGCCGGTGCGCTCACTGGCTGAGCGTGGTGCGGTCCACACCATGCCGAGGGTTGCAGTCCCCTTACCGGTAAAAAAAAAAAAAAAAAATGTTTTTAGTTGAAAGTGTAATTGTATTTTCTATAGTTATATTTTATTTTTATTTATTAAAAAAAAAAAAAAAAAAAAAAAAATGTTTTTAGTTGAAAGGGTAATTGTATTTTCTATAGTTATATTTTATTTTTATTTATTTTTTTTTTTACTTTTTTTGTTTCTTTGGCTTTTTTCTTGTTTTTTCTTTTGCTTGTTTTGTTTTGTATTTTCTAGTTTCCTATAGTTACATTTTAATGGTAGAAGGGATTGCAAATTCAATAAAGATGGCATGCCTTAAGGATCGCAGGTCATGGCTACCAAAATCAACAATATTACCACCTAGTGGCGGCTGCATTGAACTGCAAACATGATTCTTGGGATCCACAGTCTGAGTATCTTGTCTCAATGGCTGCAACTAATGGAAAATTACAGTAAATGCCACGAGAGTTAACAATTTTAATTATCCTTAATAAGAGTTAATTGCTGTAACACTCAAACTCTGCTTTCTAGCAGATTGGGAGCATGATAAGAATTTGCTCTTCTATTTTTTGAGAAACTGAGACTAAAAAGTTATAAGTTGAGTCTAGCGAATGTGATTATTTAATTCCTTAATGCTTTTATGGGTATTAGTCTTTTGAATTGAGAAGAAATATATCTACCTTTTTCTACCAGTTTTTGTATTTAAATTTTGATTTATCTATAGCATTTTGCTTCTGAAAATTAAAAATGTGTATTTGAGTAGATCAGAACTATTTTAAACAAGTTTAAACAGTGGTTTTCTCACGATAAGAAATATGCAATGTCAGTTCATGTTCTTTCATAAATTTATCAAAATGTGCTTAACTTCTTGGAAGGGCGGTCCTTGATAGCAGCTCATCCTTACTCCATCTCAGAGTCAGGCCTTAGGACCTTTGCTATTTACAACTTCCCCTCTACCCTGACATCTACCAACTTGTTGACATTCGAATTATTCATTGAAATAACCAAACCATCTGCTTACTGAGCTCATCACACCATCCCATTTCCTTGTTGAAATAATGAAATGTGGAGTGAGTAATTGTAATATAATGATTCTAGGGGCATGTAATATATTCAGGTTGGTAATGTAGAAAGCCAATGAAAAAATCTACAAGGCTACTTCAAAAAGTTTGTGGAAAAATTGAATTAAAAGGTAATACGAATCCTTCCATGAACTTTTTGAAGACCTCTTGAATTTGAAATTGCTGTCCTTCCTGGGAGAGTGCTCCTTTTTTCTTAATATCTTCCCTTCAGCTTCATGATTCTAGGATTAAGCTTAATTGCTAACATAATATATGTGCGTGATCGTCTGCTTTCTTAAACTTAAGCTTCCTCTGGCATTGGTTTCTAGTTTGTAGTCATGGCTGTGGCATTAATTGTAATTGGTCTGAGCTTCATGTGGTGAAATAGGTTCCATCATGTTGACAGCAATTAATGGAGTTAGATAATCCTGGGTAAGATTCAAGGAGTGGGTTTTGCATCTCGTTCACATTGTTTTCTCATTGTTTCTGTTGTAGTCTCCTGGGAGACTATAGTGAGAAGAGGGATGGCTTTACAATTAAACCAACCTGAGTTCAAATCCCTTGCCTAGCTTTCTGACCTTGGGAAACCTACTATGCCAAACAAGGCTGAGTTCTGTCATCTCAAAGATACAGTAATAACACCAACACCATAAGGTTATCGTGACCATCAGACCAGCTAAAAAATATCAGCCACCTAGTACAATATCTAATGCAATCATGTGCATAAATATTTGTTCTCTGCTTTCTCGTTACCCTCCGTTTGTGCTCCCTGTGCTTTGTGACATTTCTTAGGCAAAGTCAGAATTATTTTCATCTAAGCTACTTTGTTGACCACGGATTCTTCTTTTGCCATACTAGCACAGATAACGTTCAAACTGTTAAGTATTAGTTTAGGTCTTACTATGTTCTAGGCACTGTGCTACTTAACAATCAATACAGTGAGCAAGATGAACACAATCTTTGCCTCTGGAGGTTACATTTGCCAGTGAAGATTATACAGCCTGTTAGCATTAGGAATCCATAGTACATGTTCTGGTTATTTGTTGCTGCATCATCAACCACCTCAAAACTTAGTAACTTAAAACGATTTATTACTGCTTCTCACAGTTCTCTGGGTTGACTAGACTCAACTGGCTGGTTTTTGCTGCAGGTCTCCTGTGAGACTGGAGTCAGATGGTGTCTGGAATTGGAATCCTCTGAAGGCTTCTTCATGCACACGTCTGATTCTGGGCTGGGATGGATGGCAGGGCGGGGGTTGGCTGGGCATCTCTGAGAGTCTGTGCAATCATTCCACATAGCTTGGGCTTTCTCATAGCATGGTGATCCCAGGGTAGTTAGACTTCCTAGGTAGTAGATGGCTTTTTCCAGAGCAAATGTTCCAAGGAAAAGGAAGCACAAACTGCCAATCCTTGTAAACACTAGGTATAAGATGTCGTGTCAGTTTTGGTCAAAGAAATCACAAACTAGCTCAGTTTTAAGGGAGTGAAGATTCTACCTCTCCATGAGAGAACCAAACACATGCATAGAGAAGGGAAGAATTGACGGTGGCCTGTTGGAGGCACACCACCACAGTGTATGATTGACTGCTCCTCAGATCTGTGTCCCTTCATGTCTGGACTCTTCACTATTAGACTCTGGCTTTTACTTGACTTAGTCCATCAAGATTTACAAAGCTGAACGTTTATGCTTGCCCTGGGAAAAAGGAATTGGTATTGTCTTTAAAGGTCAGATAAATAGAAAAGTATAAATATATGTTCT
The DNA here is from genome assembly GCF_000696425.1 of Galeopterus variegatus. Taxonomy (NCBI): domain Eukaryota; kingdom Metazoa; phylum Chordata; class Mammalia; order Dermoptera; family Cynocephalidae; genus Galeopterus; species Galeopterus variegatus. The sequence continues at coordinate 114,130 of NW_007728135.1, read as the reverse complement.
GGTTCTTATAACTTCTTCAGGACAGATGGCATTGCCAGGCAGTGAGATTTCATCTTTCTCCTCCACCACCCTCTGGAGAAATCTCCTTATTCTTCTGTGTTACTACGTGAGAGGGAATGTTCCGCCTCATACACGCTAGCCTCGCAAACCCTGCCCTACAAAGTGATTTACGTGTTACATGCCTGTTTTAGCACATGAGAACCATCACCATCAGCCAGAATGTATTTCCTTGGACTTAATATAAAGTCCCATTTGCTGCAGTTTCTACTCCACTTCTTCTGAGATATGCTCTTTGGATTAGGGGCCCCAGCTTTACGTGTTACATGCCTGTTTTAGCACATGAGAACCATCACCATCAGCCAGAATGTATTTCTTTGGACTTAATATAAAGTCCCATTTGCTGCAGTTTCTACTCCACTTCTTCTGAGATATGCTCTTTGGATTAGGGGCCCCAGAAAATCAGTCCCCCAATAGTTCTATACTTCGGGCACTTGATGTGATAAAGACTTCCCTCCCTCCTTTTCCCAGAGACAAATGCCCTTTAAATTACTCTCTTAGGCCCTTTCCTACAACTGAATAATAGTCTTATTTTAAATATGGTTTTGTGCATTAAAAAAAAAAAAGTTAACTTTCCCAGCATATGCCTGAAAGAGAAAGTTTAAGCTGCCACATTCTTATTGTCAGTATAAGTGCTGCTCAATTTAAGGTCTGAATTTAACTATTTTTATACCTTTTAAATGAATAAATTATTTAAAAATTGACAAGTTATTGGCCCAGATATTACTGGGCTGTAGGGAACAAAATTGGGAACTTGGATGTTTCCTGCACTCAGGCCTTCAATAAAATTGTCTACTCAAAAGCCCAGTGATAAGTTCTCATGCCTTTCTGGTGGGTCATGTTTTGCTGTCTGGCCCCTGAATGGCTGGCCAGGTTAGTGACACTCAGTGTGAGAGAGAGCTGAAGATCAAGCTGTGCTGTGCTGCCACAAAAGCTGAAATCACCCATGACAGTCATATTTTAATATAAATCCATAGAGTTGAGGTTTTTTCCAAAGGGTGAAGAATGTTTAAAGACAAATTCATTAAGTTTCTTCTTAGCTGCAGTAGGCAATTGTGGACATGTGGGATCAGAATGTATCCTTTGTATTTATGAATTCTTTCTGTGATTGTTCTGGCTGACAACTACTGTGAGCTATGGAAGAACAGAGAAAATTATTCTGACCAATTGCAATGTGAATATAAATGCTTAAAATGCTTTCTGGTTGGGATGGGGCCGAGGGGAAGGGCTGATGGAACATGTAGAACTAGCTAACAGCCACCTCTAATCACATTGACTGGGATCTTTTTCCATTATTAGTTTCTCTACCAATTTTCTGTTCCTGAAAATAGAGACAGGAAACTAGAATCTGGAATTTTTATTAAAGTTCACGGGTTTTGATTACATGTTGCAGGTGAGTAGATTTGAAACATCACCTGTCTTAATTTAAAATAATGAAATTATTCCCTTGAATCTCTGGGATGTCTTCTCCCGGGACACAGGACACATACTCTGAGATTAAAATACCATAAGTGTGTATGTGTACCTATATATACTTAATCAAAAATATTAAATGGACAAAATCCAAGCGGCATCTAAGCAGGAAAAGCTAGAAAAAAATCACTATATTTTTTCCCCATGAACTGTGATGATTCAAACCCAAGATCAGTGAGCTGTCAGGAAAAAGGGGTAGACATTTCAAGCAAAAATGTCTAAAGTAATAGCCAAAAGGATAAAGAAAACCACTGGCTGGATAGACTGTGATAAATGGTGGTGGTTTGTTTGTTTTTAAATTTTGTTCCTGTGTGTAAATCCCTCTTGGAGCAATAGTCTCTGTGTAATACAAACCTTTTGTGTTGTGTGACACTCCTGTCTATGTGCATCTTCCAAAGATTAGGGAAGATGGAGTGAGGAATCATCTTTTCATCTTTAAACAACTATTTCTCACACTGTGTAGGGCTTACCCAGTTGTGTGCACATTCTCTTTCTGGTTTTGCAGTTGTCCAGAGTTACAGTCTACTGATTGCTCTATAAACTGTTTATTGAAATATAACCTACATACAGAAAAGTGCTGGGATTTTAGAAGAATTTTTTGTTTTTGCTGAGCTATAAACCACATACATTAAATTCACTCCTTTAGAGTGTACATTTCAGTGGGTTTTAGGATATTCACAAAGCCATGCAATCATCACCATCATCTAATTTCAGAACGTTTTCATCACTCGGCAAAGTGACCTCATACCCATTAGCATTCACTCCTCACCCCTCCCCCAGCCTCTCGCAATCACTAATCGACTTTCTGTCTCTAAGGATTGGCCTGTGAATGGAATCACATGATATGTGGCCTTTTTGTGTCTGGGTTCTTTTACGTAGCATAGTGTTTGCAGGGATCATCTATATTGTTATTTGAATTAGAACCCCATTTCTTTATTTACTGATGAATAATATTCCATCATATGGATATCCCCCGTTTTATTTATCTGTGCATCAATTGATGCCCATGGTAACTTTTTTTTTTTTCCTTTTTGTCTTTTTTACTGACTGGCAACGGGATCGCAACCCTCGGTGTTGCGCCCACACCGCGCTCAGCCAGTGAGCGGGAACCAGTCTCCACATGGGATCCGAACCCTCAGCGAGAGCACCGCCGCGCTCCCAAGCGGCGCACTCTCCAGTGCGCCACTGGGCCGGCCCAGCTATACTACTTTTGAAGCAAAGTGGGTTTAATCATTTGCATGAAGTTATGTGCAGAGATTACAGATTTCAACCATGCCCTCAAGTCCTCAGCAGTATCTATAAGGTGCTGACGTCAAATGATCCTTCTGTTCTAGTAGTGATCTGGGAAAAATAAAGCTGACTCCAGCTAGGTATTCACATAACTACCCATCACAGCTCCTCCCGAGAAGATGGTAATCCTTGAGGTGACCTAGTCCTCTGCCCTCTCACTGCCACAGCTGCTCCAATGGTAGTCTTGGTGAACACGGACATTCACCAAGGGCTGGGACACAGCAGTGACAAGCAGGAAGCCTACCCATCACAGCTCCTCCCGAGAAGATGGTAATCCTTGAGGTGACCTAGTCCTCTGCCCTGTCACTGCCACAGCTGCTCCAATGGTAGTCTTGGTGAACACGGACATTCACCAAGGGCTGGGACACAGCAGTGACAAGCAGGAAGTTGAGTTGGTAGGGGAGCAGTGCACCAGCCTGGGACTGCTGAGTTTTGCAGACCTCAAGCTGCCACTCACCCCATTCTGGCTTGGATTCCAGGACTGCAGTCTTCCTCCCATTTAGGATTGGCCACTTCTCAGGTTTGCTCAACACTAGTTTATTACATTTCTAATATGTGGCTTTCTGAATGCACAGAGGGAAAAATCTGAAATTGGTTTTATTGATATACCAATGTAGATCTTTCTCCCCATAAGTGTAGTCTTCAGCATACCTATACTTAGTTCTGAATAATTAGAAGCAGATCAGCAAGGACATTACTTTGTTGCTTCCCACTTCATGGTTATATTGCTGCACAATTAGCGCAGCAACTATGAGTGAACAGGAGGGAAATAATTTTTTTTTTAAGTTCAATCTTATTTTGAGGAGAAATGGGTTCTTGAGAGATCTTCTCAGTCCTGTTTCCAGGACTCTGGTAGGTGCCAGTCATTACTGATTTCCACAGCCTGCCTAGGGCATAACTGAGAAGTCTAGATGTCTTGTCTCAGGAAACCAACCTTCTGATGTAGACATATAAAAAATACAGAAACTATGTTAGGAGTTTGCTAATCACCATTAACAACCTTAAGCTTTTTCTGGCTAGTGGGTCTTCTCTCATAAAGTACCCTGCTGTGGTATCTGAAGGCTTCAAGTCCTTGTCTTCAAGTAGCTTACAGTCTAGTCTAGAAGACAAGGAAAACACTAAAATGGTAAACAGCTGTACAGTGTAGTAAATGCTAAGTATCAAGTGAAGGTGGAAAGGGCCGAGAAGTTCACTTGAACAGAATCATCTTAGTTGCAAAAGCCTGAAGGTTAGGTTGGTGTTGACAGTCCCTGGTTGATTCTTTCATCAAAATTTTGAATATCTCAAAATTTCCTGACCTCAGGAACTGGGGGTCCAGCTCTGTGCAGAGGGGTTGGGGGTGGGTAGGAGGCAGAAATGGATGGGCCTAAAGCTACTTATGGAAAACCAGCTGCTTGAACCAATCTTTGCTTGGTTCACTGGTCCGTGGCTTTGATCTGGTGGCACATTCCCATGAGAGTTCTTCCTGTTCCTCCTCTGTCACATATGACAGGCTCCCCCCAGTTTGGTTCAGTTTCAAGGGAAATGAGCTGTTTGTCCAGTCACCATCTCTGGGCTGTGTAAACAAGCAGATGGGCAATTAGTGGCTCTGTCAGGGCTTGGACCGCCTCTCTGCTTGCACAAATGGAGAATCATCACTCATCTTTTGGACTATTGTCGTGCAAGCATGAGATAATGGGGACTGCTCAGCTTTCGAGATTTCTTCATGCTGTTTAGATTTCAGTCTTCGTGTCAAAACCCTATTGTTCAAGCACTTTTGGCAACAGCAGCCACTGCCACTCAGCTCATTTGGGAAAAAAATAATAATAATAATTTAGATTCTGTTGCCTCAGTTTTTTTCCTCATTAAACCATTTTTTAACGAGCAGGAAACAGGACCAGGACATAGAGATCTGTAGGTAATATCTTTCCTTAATTAGCCGAATGCTGACTAGAGAGGTCACCAGTGGAACGCGGTTTTTGCCATCCGCCTCCCCCCTTAAGCGGCCGCGTATGTTGTGCACACAGGCTGGAGGCCAGGAGAAGACTGAGCCTGCAGTCAGGTCACTTGTAACCCCAGGGCTGCTGTCGTCTGTGTTTACTTGAGCATTTCACTCTGGTCAGTGTGTTTTCTTCTTGGATTCAAATGCCTAGAGGCTTTGTGGAGGGCTCCCTGCAATCTGCCATGTGTCTCTTCTTGAGGCACACAGAAATCAGACACAATCCCTCAGTACCCAGGCTGTCCTCAGCATAAGCCGATGGCATCGTGTTTCCTTTGCTCTTTTTCAGACCTTGGCATCACCTCCTCAGGTTTTTCTTCCTCTCCTTCTGCTTTTAATTTTCTTTTCCCTCTTACCTCAGTTTTTTCTGCCTTCTTTCATAGCTTTCTGTTTTCTCTCAGCTTCCCCCCACCCCACTGCCTTATGTTTTTGGTTTCTTGTGACTTGCTCTCCAGATTCACTGTTTTTTGCCCTGCATCATTCTGAACATTCTGGTCTTTTTCATTTCTCCCTACCTTGTTCCCTCTTGCTTTTATTCTCCCCAATCCCCATCTCTCCACCTCAGCCTCCTAGAATCTTTGAAGTTGTTCAGACAGGAAGTGCTTCTGCACCGTGCTGTGTAAACAGAGCACTTGGTAGTCCTTGCAGCATGACAACTGTGGAAGCCGTCATCTTTTTCCCCATTTTGCCCTTGGGCAGGCATCTGTTGATGGGCAAGGAAGCAGCAGAGAGTACACCTTGTTCTCCATGACCAACACATCTATTCTTTTTCGGTCATTCATTCAGCATCTATGAGTTATCTACTAGATTTAAGACCCTGAGGAGGGGAAAATGGTGAGTCAGATATGAATTCTAGCCTCAAGGACCTTGAATCTCTGACACAAAATCTTACCCCACCTTTCAGCAGCATTTGATATGGTAGATCAACACCATTCTTTAGAAAACTCCTTCTCTTAGCTCTAGGCTGTCACCTCTTCTGTTGTTTCATGGACGTTCCTCATTCTCCTGTGCTGGTCCTGCTACATCTTCCCGGTCTCCAAACATGGGAGGGCTTGGGGACTCAGTCCATAGATTCTTCTCTCTCTGGCTCTGCCCCCTTAACGGGTGATCTCATCATTACTTTAAATACTGTCTTTATTCCAAAGGTGCCCAAATGCCTAGCCCCAGCCCATAGTTCTCCTCTGAACTCCGTGTTTGTACATCCAAATGTCTGTTCAGTGCCTTTGCTTGGATGCTAAATAAGTATCTCAAATTTGGTGTCCAAAACCAAACTTTGACTTTCCTACTCCACCCACTGCCCTCACACATCTGCTTTTCCCTAGCACATGGAACCACCATTCTTCAAGATGCTCAAGCCAAAAATCTGGGAAGCTCACACCCTTTTTTTCTCTCTCATTCTACAACTAATCCATCAACAAACCCTGTCAGCTCTTCAAAATATATCCAGAAATTAACAGCTCCTTTCCCCTTCCCCTGCTTCCACATTGAGGCAAGCCACCATCATTTCTCGCTTAGACTGTTGTCACAGCTTCTAACTGGCCTTCCTGCTTGCAGCCTTGCCCCTCAGATCCTTTTAAAATTCCTGTCAGATTAAGTCACTGGTTTTCTTAAAATCCTCTAACAACTCTCCATTTCAATCATAGTAAAACTCAGAGTCCTTATTGAACCCATGAGGACCTGTGTGATTGGACTCCCACCGCCTCACTGTCTTCAATTTTTACCCATTCTTACCTTGTTCTCTCTGCTCCCACACACCTAGCCTTCCCCCTGTTCTCTGAGCCTGGCCAACATACTCCCCTGCAGGATCTCGTATGGGCTCTTCCCCCGGGCCAAAATGTACTGTCCCCAGACTTCCACATGGCCTGCTGCCTCACTTCATTCTGGTCTTTGCTTAAATACCCCTTGTCAAAGAGAACACCTATTCTTATCTGTTTGGGCTGCTATAACAAAATACCTTAAACTGGGCAACTTATAAACAACAGAAATTTATTTCTCACAGTTCTGGAGGCTGAGAAGTCCAACATCAAGGCTATAGCACTATCTGGTAAGGGTCTGTTCCTCAGAGATGGTGCCTTCTCATTGTGTCCTCGTATGGTAAAAGGCAACAAACAAGCTCCCCCAAGTTTCTTTTATAAGGGCACTAATCCCATTCATGAGGGCTCTGCCCTCATGATCTAGTCATTGCCCAAAGGCCCCAACTCTTAATACCATCACATTGGGGATTAGGATTTTAACATATGAATTTGGGGTGGACACAAACATTCATATCATAGCAATACCCTGTATAAAATAACACCTCTTCTGACCCTGTTATTCTCTTCTCCTTTCTCTACTTTTATATAGCTTCTTAGCACTTAGCTTCATCTGCAATATTGCATACTGGTTTTATTGTTTTCTTTCTGCCCCCATAAAATATATGTTTCTTGAGGACAGAGATTCTGTTTTACTCATGGTTTACAGTGCCTATAGGCCCTCCATGAGTATTTTCGAGTTAATTAATGAACAGAGGAGGTGCCATAGAGGAATTACCTACAAGGTACCCTGTAATTAAGACGTGAAGGAAATCAGGAAAGAAAGTGGATTAGGAGCTAAGCATTGGTGTATGGAATGTGAAGAATATTTCAAGGGAATTGAGTTGACTCCATGGAGCATATACAAAGTACAGCATTATATACCAAAGTCCCAGTTGTATAGACCAGGAGGCCAGACAATTTTAGCTATGGTCCTGACCCCTCTTACCTAGGTGCATTTGTCTTGCATAAGTCAGATTTCTGATTAGCCAGTGCTAGATCCAGTGGAAGGTAACAAGGTGAGAGGCCACTGATAGAACTGGGAGGTTCTCTTGGCACAACTACCTGCAGAATCACTTTGGGGAGACTGCAAGGAAGACAGAGAGGAAGTGAATGTAGAGAAGAGAGACAGTAAAGGTTGCATCAAAGTGTAGAGATGGTTTGTAGCCATCTGGATATACTTCTAAAAAAAGATATTCTACATGTGAATCAGTCAAGAGCCTCCCATGTACATAGGTTCTACCCTCCTTTAAACACCACCTCTGAGTGCTCCATTCCACATTGAGATTTTCTTTTACTAAACCCCTTAATCACTTTACTTCTCTAGGCCTTTATTTATTTATAAAATGAAGGTATTGGACATTGGGATCCCAAAGGTCCCATCTTGCTTCAACATTCTATATATCTATGAAAAGTAAGAAATAAAGTTGGAAAAATTTGAAAAGTAATACAAGATGGAAAAATGTGTCCAGGTTGTGGAGAGTCTAGAATGCTAGGCCAATATGCTGCATGTAGTAGGGAGCCACTGAAGATTCAAGCAGGAAAGTGATGTGATAAGAGCTGTGGCATAAAATGATGATACCAGCCACAGGTCGTATAATGAATTGGAAGCAGGACAGACAGATTAGAAGTGAAGTGATCATTTAAAAAGCCATGTGGTAATACGAGGGAAAGGTGATGAGGGTCTGAACTAGAGTACATTTTATGGGAAAAAAAATACGGGAAATTAAATATGGTGACATTACAGAGGACAGGTCTCCAGGATCTAGGCAGCTGATTGAATGTAAGCTCCATGAAGGCAGAGCTCACCTCTCAGTTGTGTTCACTGCCATATCTCCAGTGCCTGGCACATAATGAATTCATATTAAATATTTGTTGAATAGATTAATAAGAGTAATTAGATGCAGGAGATGACAATGAAACTCAGATCTTGAGTGACTGAACGAATAGACTGTCATTAAAAGAAAAAAATGAACACAGGAAGATGAATATGCACATGAGACTTCAGTCTGGACCATCATGGAAATACACTGTCATTAAAAGAAAAAAATGAACACAGGAAGATGAATATGCACATGAGACTTCAGTCTGGAACATCATGGAAATACACTGGATGAAGAAAAAAATGAACACAGGAAGATGAATATGCACATGAGACTTCAGTCTGGAACATCATGGAAATACACTGGATGATGTGACAAGCAGGTGATGGATACTTGAGTCTAATGCTCATAGTTGGGGAATCAGCTACAAAGATGAGATCAGTGAAGCTGTACTGAGATTGAAGAGAGAGAGAGAGTAGATAACAAAGAAAGCAGTGGAGAGAATTGGGGTAGGCAACTTAACATAAAAGATGAACAGAAGAAAAAGAATCTGAAGAAACGAGAGACCTAAGAGAGTGCCCTGCACTGAAGTGAAGGAAAGAGAATTCCCAGGAGCCGATATCAGCAGTGTTCACTGTTGCCCAGAGATTGAAGGGGATGAGCACTGAACACCAGCAGAAGCCGGACTCAGTGCACAAGAGTGGAGACTGGGGACAGAAGGGATCATGGGGTGCCAGTACTGGAAGTAACTCAAAGAAGAGTCTCACCTTTGCACTCAGGAAGTAGTGTTCAAGGAACTTCATTCATCAGTAGTTCCCAGCCATTGCCTTGCATCTTAGCCAAGCATGTTTGTATCTCACACCCAAGCTTGCCCAGAAGACTATCTTTCTACTTAGGGGGGGGGGGGGGGGGGGAATTTGCTGTTTTGATGTGTTTATGTGAATGCCCTCTTGAGAAGCTTAGCAGCACAGTTGGAAAGGCACAAAGTGTTCTGGAGCATGGTGGCACAGTTTGGGCATCGACTGCATCCTAACTGCTCTTCCCATCCCCAGAGCACCTATTGCAGCAGGACCCACCCAGCTCTTACTGTCCTCATGTGGCTCAACTGAAGCCCTACAGCTTCACCATCAGTATTTCTGAGGTGGATTAAACCCTGGGACTTTCTTACTGATTAACTGTACTACGAGAAGACCAAGGCAGACAAGTGCTTAAGCAATGGGTGTGTCCTCTTCACCAAACGAGAGGGCAGTTTTATGTTCTTAAGTGCAGCATTTGTGAGATGTATACAGTTTAGGTAGAAAAATGTGACAGACTTGGTTCCGAGGAGAGAGCATGTGGGCATTTATAGTATCAACACCGCAGGGAGGGGGAAAAGGAGTTGCTGAGGTAAAGCTAAGTTAGAATGTGAGTTATTGTTACCGTAAATTACAATAAGTAGAACCAGTGAAATAGGAAATGTGAACGGTGCTATATTCCTGACAGAAGAGGAGGGTGAAAGACAGTACATGAAAGTTCTTTATTTCCTTGAGTTAAGAAGCTTCACTTTCTTTCTTCCCCCTTTGTACCAGACAGACGTTTACCAATGGGAATCCTCCCTTGTCTGTGTCCCAAGGTCATCTGAACACCAAGATTACATTTAAAAAGGAAAGCTTATCAATTCTGGGGGATTGAAATAGGATTCCCATGGAATTACCCATAACATCTACTTGAAAACAAACCCTTGCAAACCATCACATCATGGAAATCACAGTCCATAGTGGAAAAAAAAAAAAAACTGCCAAGTTTTTGAGGTTGCAACTTAGACCACACAAAGAAAAATGTGTCTGCATCTCCAAGTGTGTTTGGTTTGGAAACTGGAATAATAGGGCATCCGATCAGGCTTCCTTATAGGATATCCAGTACTTTCCCCACTTCTGGTGGCAGAAACCAGGTTGGTGGTCTTAGCCAGGAGGAAAAGTGATATTTTAGTTTGGAAGAAGAAAATAATTCTAAGTTTATTTTTTAGAATCATGGTTTAGAAAAAATAATAAACTAAAATAAGGGATGCCTTTTATATTTACAATCAGTCAATTTTCATTTTACCTGGATGATTTACTATCTCTTGCTCCTGAGTATCTGTGATTACGTGGTCAGGACTGACAAGCATCCCAGCAGGCTAGGTGACATCCATGTGTCCTCCTCTCTTCTCCAGCCCTGTGCTTTTAAGAAGAAAGGGACTGGGCTCCCTGACTCTGCTCTCCTTCCAAACAAACCTTACCCAATTCAAATTCACGAGAACTAGCAAAGGTGATGCCTTCTCCCTGGAGTGTCCAAAAGCCACAATGCCAACTTGGTTGGTAATTTTGTTTATGGCAAAACTTTGAAAGTTTTTGGTATCAGAATGTCAGCATGTTGAAGGGTTTAAATGAGTAAAAGCCTCAGACTTCTCTCTGCAGTGATTATGAAATGCCCCTTCTAGAATTAACCAAGGTGATCACTGGTGATGAGAGCCCCCACTTTGAACAGTGATTCTGTTTTCAGGATCAGTAGAAATAGGGAAAAGATGAAAGAGTATTTGTTCAAAGGAAGGTGCTACCTAGATTACCTTTATCTGCTCACTTCTTGATGATGGAGTCTTTAAAAAAATGGGGGTGCACACTGAAAATAATGGTGGGAATGGGACAGGGCCAGGAATTGGGGAGGGAGGAACCAGATGAGTAGAGCTTGGTCAATGGCAGTGGTATCTTTGTTTGGGGGAACTATTAATAGTCTTGATTTGGGGTTTTGGCTTCTGTTTTACATCTTTTGTTTCTGTTTAATGTATTTTTTTTTTCCTCCTTGAAGCCACTTAAAAAGAAAGGGCAAGAGAGCAGAGCTTATGTAGAATGAGAAACATGTTTATGTGTAATTAAGGTCTTTCTTCCTCAGTTGGCTGCTACCAGAACCCAAGGGAGACCAAGTTCTGTCCCACAAGCCATGTGGGAGGAAGAGAATGATTAAAACAAGTTAGGCAGCTTCACCAGTTTGTTGATCAAGAGACAGAGGATCCTGAGCTAGACTCCAAAGCATGGTTGATATGACATAAATATCATCCTTTAAATTTCCCTGAAGAAAATAACAGAAGTTTAAGAAGAGGTAGTTCACCATCCAGGTGTTCGATTTGATGTTTATCGGACTATGGCAAAACAGGTATGCTGGGTTCTGGGCCCAGCTAACAAGAGCAAATAGAACTGGGTTGGAAATAAATGCCGGGAGGTACTGAAACACCAGAAAAAAATGGGAAGGGTGAGGGTGGAGATTATAAAGGGTTGTCACTCTCAAAATCCTGCTCCATTGTCAGAAGCATCTGCCTTTTAGTTTAAGATCTGGACTTAGAAAGGAGCCAGAGAAGGTGAGAATGGAGGAAGAAAATTCATATTTAGATGAAGATGCCCATGTTTTTTTCCCCATATGGATTCCAGAGGCTGAACTTGATGCCTTTAATATGTTTAAACCCTTAAATTATTTGCTGAGTTAAAAACAGAGAGAGTAGTGGGTTCATCGCAGCACACAGAGAAGGAAAACACCACTTTCCACTAACTTCCATAAAACAAGCCTCTGGAGACCTTCGGAAAAAGGTACTCAGTTATCTCATCAGGTTTCAGAGAAATGTTTGGATGAGTTAACCCCTCTAACTCAACTGTAATTATAAAACAAAGTCCATTACACTTTTGGGTCGGGGATGTGGGTGGCAAACCATTCCCTGGGGTGTTGCTCCATCTGCTCTCTGGGCTAATTTCAGGGCACATGGAGGAGCCGGGTTAGAAGTCTCACTTCCTCTGCCCTTGGCTTCTGGGGCTGTATGTCCCTGGGGTGTTGCTCCATCTGCTCTCTGGGCTAATTTCAGGGCACATGGAGGAGCCGGGTCAGAAGTCTCGCTTCCTCTGCCCTTGGCTTCTGGGGCTGTATGATGCTGGTTGGTCTCCTGTGGTTCTTCTCCCTCATCAATATAGGATACATATCACTTCTCCAGAGGAGCCCCTTACAAATCAGCTGTTGTTTCAAAAAAACATTCCCGTATCCCAAGCCCTTTCCTTTCCATCAGTTACACTAATTGAAGAACAAAACCATTTTTTTTTCTTTTCTTATTATGCCTTTCCTACTTATCCTCTAAGAATTACAGACTAGGATTGCTGCAGAAGTAGTAGCAGCCATTAGAGGAATAACATCCTAAAATATGACCGTTAGAGACACACAGAAATTAGAAGCCTAGCACATAGTAAACATTTAATAAGTGACTGGGGTGAGTGGAGCAGAGGGGGGAAAGCAGAGGGGCTGTAAAGTGGGGAAGGGGAAGATGTTTTGGAAGAAGGGCAGAGTTTGGGCAAAACAGTCTGTCCCTTGCATTTCTCCCATTGACAAATCTAAGAATAATCAGTTTGCCTTCCTCCCACCTTTCACAAAAAGCATGAGAAAGCATTCCATACCCTGGTAACCCTGGATCAGAAATGAGAGTCGAAGAAATAGATATGTAAGCAAACGGCTTACATATCATCAGGCCTTGAATTATTGGCAATTTCAAACACTACTTTAGTCATCAACTCAAGCTCTTCCCTCTGCTCTAAAAACACTCACAGCATCACCTCCACAGCCCTCACGTTGAAACCCCTTTCCACATTGAAGCACAGTTGTCTGTGAAGGAAAAGTAGGGAAGCCATAGAGGAACAATAGTTCCTTTGCAGATTGCTGCTACATCAGAAGGAAAGCTGAGGCAGGCATATATAGTACTTTATTTTACACACCACAAACAGACAAACAAGCCTCACATTTGGAATCCAGAGTTAACAAAAGCATTAAATCCATCGGGCTTTGAGAAGGGGCAATGTTTTTTCATATTTCTCCTCTGCTACCATTATTTACATAACAAATCATTGCAAAATGCAATCATGTCAGATGTTGGAAATAAGCTCTTTGGGGTATAGCTATTTTTAAACAACCCATAGTTATAGGGATGTTTTAAAAAACATGCAAAGGCTGGGTTTGAGTTTCAAATCATAAGTGGTCGCAGGAACTTTGTATTGTTGGGCTGGTGCTGACCTATGGAACAGAAAATCTTTTTCAACACAGCCTGAAATCCCTGAGGAATGATGATGTTTTAAAGAGTTGCAAAAATTCAAATTGGCCATAGATTGAAGCCCTGTATATCTAGGCAGGTACACAGAAATCCCTGATGCCAGTTTTTTCCCCCACTTTGGAGAACATTGAATGTCTTTTGCAAATATTGAAAACACATTCCCACCAGAAGATTATATTTACTGAGACCGGGAACAAACATCCCTTCCCTGCCCCCATTCTTCACCCCCCAGGAATCAGAAGTTAGTAAAAAGAATGCTGCATTCTTGGGGATTATTTGCATGAGTGGACTATTTGCGTCACTCTCTGAGAGGTAATATTCATGGTGTCTATTCTGCTTGTCCAAGCTTACTGCTCCCACAAAAGATTTATTCTCCAGTGTAGTGAGTCCCATTATTGCCTTCCTAACCCATGCAGCACCCACCATGTGCACACACATGGACATGCGCACGCCCCTCACCTGCCGCTCTTCTATGGCGTTGGGTAGGCCCTTGCTCACATGGCTTCTTGAACTTGAAGTACCAGCTCTACTTCCCTTTTTCTAGCCAAGGAACACATATCCTCCCAAACTGCCCTGAAGTCCCTCTTCTTTTAGGGGAACTTCCCAAGCTCCTACAATATTTGCAATTTATGATTAAGAGTAGTAAAAAATATTATTTGCTAACATTTATTAAACGCTCTCAGCCATGTTTGAGAATAAGTAATATCTCATTTAGTTCTCATTAAAAAACAAACAAAAAACCCTTGAGGAAAGTTTACAAATGAGGAAGTT
>NW_007728135.1:63372-99302 GCF_000696425.1 Galeopterus variegatus | reverse complement strand
GCTCTCAGCCATGTTTGAGAATAAGTAATATCTCATTTAGTTCTCATTAAAAAACAAACAAAAAACCCTTGAGGAAAGTTTACAAATGAGGAAGTTGAACTCAGGCTAGATCTATTTGATGTCAAAGGAGTCACCCAATGAGGACAAGTTAAGAATTCATTGTGGGATTTTGAGGGCTAGGGCGGTTGAGTAAATGGAGGGAGATAATAGATATGAGGGGTATTTAAATGGCACAACCCACTAGACTTGGTGGATTGGATCCTGTCTTCCAGACCTGGAAGGTTCCACCTCAGCCTTTCACATGCTATTTGTGCTACGTGGAGTATACCCCAGGCTCCACTGCTCCTTCCCCTCATTGATGTCTACCTTCCTCCACATGTCACTTTATATGACACCTCCTTAGAGAGGCAGGGCTTTCAGACATACCCCTGTGGAAATCAGATTCCCACTGGTATTAGTGTAATTATATAATTACTATTCTTTCTGTTTCCTCTGTGGCACTTCTCTCATTTTTATTTTTGTTTTAGACAGCCGGCCAGTATGAGGATGAGAACCCCTTGACCTTGGTGTTATAACACTGTGCTCTAACCAACTGAGCTAACCAGCCAGCCTCCATTTTTTAATACCCGAGAAATTACTTAGCTGATAAGAGAGGGGAGGCATCTATTCTGCTCACATTAGTACCCCCTGCTTAGCATGCAGATGGTGCTCAGCAAAAACAAGCTGGATTTGTCGAAAATAAGGAAAGGAGAATTTAAAGGGGTCCCTCCTCATTTAGATTATATATGGAATGGAATTTAATCATAAATGGAAGTTTATCTAGAGAGGAAAACAAGAGTTAAAAAGAGAAATCAGGGCTGGCCACTTAGCTCAGTTGGTTATAGCACAGTGCTGATGACACCAAGGTCAAGGGTTCAGATGCCTGTACCAACCAGCCACCAAAAAAGGTGGGGGGAGAGGAATCGAGTTCTCTCTGCCACTGTCGTACCAAAAGAACAAGGCCAAAAATGTCATCTGGAGAAAAAAAAATCAAACTAATGAAGAATGGAAAGCAATGAGTCAGGAGCGACTACCTGCTACAGTGTGTGCACAGCCAGGGTGGCTTTTAAAAATCATCTGTCTCGGGCCAGCCTGGTGTCGCACTGCTACAGTGCGCCGCTTGGGAGCGCAGCGGCGCTCCCGCCGAGGGTTCGGATCCCACATACAGACCGGTTCCCGCTCACTGGCTGAGCGAGGTGCGGGCGCAGCACCGAGGGTTGCAATCCCGTCACCGGTCCCGGTCCGGTACGGGCGCGACACTGAGGGTTGCGATCCGTTGCCGGACATGAAAAAAGACAAAAAGGAAAAAATAAATAAATAAATAAAAATCATCTGTCTCTATCTAATAGTCAATGTCTAGTCAGACACAGGATTACAGTATTTTAGTATCTCTTGTCATTTGTTAGATAGTCCATACCTAGTAACTTTATTTACTTATTTATTTTTATTTTTTGATTTGATTTCTCTATTTTTAGTCTTTGGCCTTCCAACTCCCCATATATATTTTGGATAGCTTGAATGTAGAATCCTGTCTTACAACACAGAAGCAAAGTTCCCTTTACCTCTCCATTTGCTTTTAAAAATAAAAGAAACATTAAAACGAGTTATGGATAAAAGTAGTTTTTATTTAGTTATTTCTCCTTTTCAATCAGCATAAGGTCTCTATGTAAGGACGAAATTTGGATTCAATACCTCCTACCTCTGCCCCATGGGAGAAATGTGCCCCCTTCGTTTCTGTGTGGGTATTTGTCTAAATCTCTTCTTCCTTCCGACCACTGAGGTCTCAGACCTTAGAGCAGTATATCTAGATGTAGAACATGGTTTTATATGCCAGCAACAGAAGAGTCATACCTGTTTTCATCACTCAGAAACCTTAGCCTTTAAACAGGCGGAAGGTGATTTATATGGATTGGCGGGGGTCTAAAAATCTTATTGCTTTTGTAAGCTGAGGCAGTAGGCCCAGTCCATGATGACACCAAATCAGGTGTCTTGGAATGGGAGCGCATCCATGTGCATTCAGCTCATGCAATATAGGTGCTGAGAACCAATCCCAGGAGACTGACCTCAGAGGAAGGCATGGGCTGCTGATTGATTCCCAGCCTTGTATTCCAGCAACCACATATGGAGTCCTTAATATTAATTAAAATGTAAATTGGAGGAACTTTTTTATTCTTACAAAACTCTTCCCACCCCCTTATCCTGAGGCCTGTGTTATTCATCAGCTAGAAACACTAGCAGCTGAGAGGTAGAACCCAGATCACCTAGTCCTCCTGGCTGCATGCACACTTCTGAAGAGCTGTGAGACTGACAGAACTTTTGCATTAGTTTCTGTTTTTAACTTAATGGGAAGATTTGATTAATGTCATGAATTATGGTACGGTCTTGAACTAGATATTGCATAACAAATTTTTGTAATTGGATATTTGGCTAAATCCATCAACATTGTTAGGACAGACCTTAAGGAAGTAGAGTAGGACATTTTTCTTCAATTTGGCTGGAGTTTTACTATCATTTCTTTTCTTTTCTTTTTTTTTTTCTTTCATAAGTCAGAGACCTCAATATATGTGCTATCCTATTTCTGTATTCTTAGACATTGCATTTTGAGTGTGTGACCAGCTATTGCTATCAGAAAGCAAATATTAGCATTTTTGTCATCCTCCAGGGCCTTTCCTTGAGGGATGACAAAACATCCGATGTGTAGCACATGTATAAAGGTGCCAGCAGATAAAGAGGCTTGCCTTAGGTCGTATACCAAGAAATGCTAAGTTTTGCCTACCTATCTCCCTGTTCACTGGGAGTGCCATAAGGTAGTATAGGGAGGAATTCCGGAATCTTTAAATAAAAGACATTGAAACTACCAAAGTGTTCCTTGATTGTGTCAATATTCCTAGTAGTCAGAGAGCGTGCTCTCTCTTCCCAGTAATTTTATTAGGTTACTGAAAGATTATGGTTTGGTTAGGAGGAAGCGTGAGCCAAGTGGTAGACCTAAATCCCTCCTTTTGTCTGAGAGTCATGACAATATTCTAACCACAAATATTTATCTTTCATTCTCAGACGGATAGTCTGTTCTTTGAATCATCCTTTGTAGAATGCAATACGTGCTATGCAGAATTATTATCCAAATTGTTAGGTTTTTACAGCCAGGCTAAACTCTATTCACTGTTACAAAAACTCAGTGAGGAAAGAAAATACTAAGTGGTAAAAAACTAAGAAATCACTTTTTTCATTGGCTCCATTAATTTAGAAAATTGAATTTCCTTTTGGATGACTCTCAACAATCAAAATTTACCAAATTAAGAAGAAATCTTGACTTTCTTCATGAAGGCAATAAAATTACAATAGAAAGTTCAAATCATACTGGGCTTATCATTCTGCATCCTAATTTTTAATACGTATACACGTTGATATATATAGATCTAATTACTTTTAACTGCTGTAGATTATTTCATTGCATGAATAAACCATGCTTTTCCTTATCCTCACCTCTTTCCCTTTCTGTTCTTAAGAAAGAGCATATCCTTCTGGAACTCCACTATAAAGGACAGCCAGTAATCCGTATATCCTTCCTTCTTCATTGGAATGTTGGAAAGAGGAATAAGACAGTAACATGAAGTGACTAGAACTCTTTTGTTGAGTGGTATCAACATCAAAACTAACACAGCTTTCTTACACATTATCCTTTCCACCTAGGAGGACAAGATTCTTCAAGCATTCTCTTTTTCTATGTAAGTAATGCAGAAATGAGCATCCATATGTGAAAGTGATAGGAATGTAAATTTGGGCAAATGTGATTAGCTGCGCTTTAATGCCACAAACTTAGCCCAAAATAATGCTCTGAGACCCCAAGACAGTCATTTTGCTGCTCATAAATAATAATTTAAGCTGCTGAATGGCTGAGGTCCAGAGTTCTCCTTGGTCCCTAGATGGACAGTAATGCTGATTTGGCATCTTTTTCCTTGGAAAGATTGACTGGAGGACACTCAATAAAATGAACCTTGGAAATAAGACTTCTGTCTCACTCCATCTATCCGTGAAAGAGAGCTATAAAAATAGTCATACTCAGGACCTAATGGAGATGTGGCAGCAGGCCTGAGGGAAATGCTCTCCCTTCAGTCTTTCTTTTAATCCCCTTTTAGTTTTATTTAGTTTCAGGACAAGCTGAATGCCTCAGTTGTAGGCAGATGTTTGTGTTTTCTGAACTTGCTTATATAGAAAGTAGTTGAAGAAGAAAAGAATGAGTAACTTTGGAAAGAGCCAGCACTGGGAAAACTGGGAAGGAAGTATGGAATAGTATTTCCCCATCTTTACTGCTATCTGGAAACCACCTGGAGTATTTCTGTGTAGTACCACCTAGTGTTCTAATAGAAGGTGGGTGATGGAGTTTGGATGTATTGTCCTCCCAGAACTCATGGAAGTCTGATCTCCAGTGTGGCAGTTTGGGTCATGGGGGCAGATCCCTCATGAAAGGATAAATGCTCTCTCCCTGGGGGAGGGGGGATTAATGAGTGAGATCTCGCTCTGTTAGTTCCTGTGAGAGCTGGTTGTTTAATAGACCCTGTCACCTCCTCTCTCTCTCTCTTGCTTCCTGTTGCCATGTGGTCTGTTTATACCCTCTGGCTACCTGCCACTTTCCGCCATGAGTAGAAGCAGCCCGAGGCCCATGCCAGATGCAGCTGTCCCAGAATCGTAAGCCTAATAAACCTCTGTTCGATATAAATTACCCAGTTCTAGGTATTTCTGTTATAGCAACACAAACGGACTAATACAGTGGGTCTCTTTGGTTCCTACACAAAAATTCCAAAGTGGACTCATAGGTGGACCTGAGTTAAAAAGGGAGCAAAGCATTAGAGTTAAGTGGATCAGGGAGAACATTGAGAGAGACAACCTAGTTTCTCTCAATGCTTCCCTGGTTCCTCCTTCAGTTGGTCTGTGCTTCCCTGGGATCCTTTTATTCTATTTTTGCTCTCTTTTTACTAAATCTTCCTTCGGTTTGCCCTGATTGCATCAACTCTTTCCCACCAGTTTCTGAGCATACCCTCTTGGCCTGTTTCCTTTTTAGTTTTTTTCTTTTTCTTTTTCTTTTTTCCTTTTTCTCTTCTTTTTTCCCCCTTTTTTTTCAATCAACTCTTTCCCACCAGTTTCTGAGCATACCCTCTTGGCCTGTTTCCTTTTTAGTTTTTTCTTTTTTTTTTTTTTCCTTTTTCTCTTCTTTTTTCCCCCTTTTTTTTCATTTTTTCCCTCTGGGGAATTCATCTTCAGTGTTTTTCCACACCTTCACCACCTCTTGGGCTGCAGTAAGCAGGGCCCCGGGAGCCTTCCAATCTCCTTGCAGCACTTTTCTGCAGTGGGCTGCAGAGCACTGGACATTGTGCCGCCCTGTCTGTCCTCCTATGCCCCTTGTGAAAGTAGCAGCAGTTAGATCCTCCTGCTCTGAGAGATTCTCCTTGCCCAGGGACCACACTGCTTAGTCACCGGTACATTTAGATCTCCAGAGGGATAGTCAGTTCCCTGTGTCTCTCTCTGAATTATTTCTGACTGTTTCAAACTTGTTTCCATCAGTTAAGTTTTGTTATCCAAACAGCTCTCATCCATGATTTGCTTGGCCTCTGGTTATTAGCAATGTGGTTTTCTATTACATTTCAAGACTACTTACTCTAAACAACATCTCCCAAGCTGATTTTTTGCGTCAGGTCTAATACAATCTTAAAAAAAGATTACTCAGTACCTAATGTTAACCATTCATTTCTGTGGATAGGTCCACAGTCTGTCAGATCTTGTGCCAAGCAAAGGCAAGAAACATTCCCTCACTTGAAGATTTCACAGCTTAGTCAGGAGAGCCAGTCTTAAACAGATGACTGTCCACTAGAGCAAATGGAGTGCATGGAATAATAGAGAAAACTTATTCAGCCAATTTTTGAGAACCTGCAGTGTGTCAGGTACTGTGCTGGGCACAGTTTATGTAGTCATGAGCAAAATAGGTAAACTTATAATTAGCAAGAGAAGGAGACAAAAAAGTAAAGAAGTAGCCCATTGCATGATTACTAATTGTGGAAAGTTTAGGTTTGGTGTTGGGGTGGGGGTGGGGGGGACAGCATTTTAAGAAACTTATTTCAAAAGAGTGGAAAGGCCACTCTGTAGTGATGACATTTAAGCTAGGGAAGGATCAGGTTATAGGAAGCATAGAAGAAAAACATCACAAGCAGAAGGACTACCATGAGTGGCAGCCCTGAGGTGAGTAAGCGCTTGGCATACTGAGAGACTAAAATGGGCTAATGCACCCGGAAGCAGGACAAGCCACCTATGTAGGTCATGAGATTTTATTCAGTATTCGATGGGAAGCCTTAAAAGAATTTGTGAAACGAAAGTAACATGACTGCATTTAAGTTTTAAAAAACTATTCTGATTGCTGTGTAGAAAATCAATGGAAGGGGGCAAGAGTAGATATAAGGAAATTATTGAAGTAACTTAAGTGAAAAGTGAGCACACGGACAGTGGGAATTGAGATGGAAAAGTATGGATAAATTCAAGATATGGTTTCTAAGTAGAAAAGACAGGAACTTGGATTCAAACATAGGAGTTGAAGCCAAAGGAGGAGCCAGATGTAATACGCAGGTTTTGATCATCTTAGTGAATGGTGATGCTCTTTACGAAGGTGAGGAAGACAATGCAAGGAACAGAACAGGTGATGATGTGAAGTCCTTGGCAGCTTTTCATGTCAAGGTGTCCAGGAGGGCAGGAGAAATGCAAATCTGATGTTGTGAATGTAGTTTGGAGGTAAAGATATAGATTTGAAATTTTTCAGCAGAAAAATGATAGCTGTGTGCATCACTAATCATATAAAGAGGGGAGAGTCAAGAGAGTGCCCCAGGGCTGAGTATGTGTAGAGTGCACGAGGAAGAAGAGCCAGTGGAGGGGATGGAGCAATGGATCAGAATGATTGAGGTAACTGACCAATACTGAACAGGAACCTGTTTGACTTGCTTCTAAATATTCTGTCTTTCACAATAATAAAAAATACTGTTTTCGAAGATGATTGGTAAATTATAAAGCATTATCTCTATGTGAAAGAGACTTGACTTTATATACAGAGATTCTTACAAATGAGCTAAGTTTTTAAAAATTTATTACTTTAACTGAGGGCTGTCTGAAGGAAATTTTGTTTTCTGACTACTTAAATCAAACAAACAAACCTATTCTTCTGTTATAATCTATCAAATTTGTGTGGAGATTTACCCACTAACCGTATGCTACATTGTAACTAAGGTTAAATATGTAAGAATCTGAGCCTCTGCAAATCACTGCTGGATTCCAGACTTACTTTGTATGGCATGAAGGAAATGGGACCTATACCTTTCGAATGATGCTAACATTTATTTAATAATATAATTAATAATAAGTGGCCACAAAATGTTTTAAACACCTTCCTTACCCACCCCTGCTCTTACTCCTACCCCCAGTCCTCCCAAAATGGTATCTGTTGGTGGTGGCATGTGCAACCATCCCCAAGTCTGTGTTCAAACTGTGTGTGGCTCTAGCACTTAAATTAAATCTTATTTATTCACAGAGACCATTTTATAGAACTGTAAAAGAGGAAGCACATGGCTTTTGGCAGGGGCACGCAGCTCCTCCATGCCTTCCTCTATTTCTGCAGTAGGATGTTACAACTCCAGGTTCTATGCCTTCTTGCTTGTTAGTTCAGAGAGTCTATTCTGTGAAGAATACTTTTAAATGTGGAAGTTACTCGTAAAACATTATGTACCATCTGTGTGACTAGATCTCCAGTGTGAGCTGGAATAGTGTGTCTTGGGGGTCTGATTTTCATGTAGCACCTTTAAAATAGGTATTACTTTTTTAGATGGTTAATTAAGATTATATCACATCATCATTATATATGATAATAGTAAGATTTCTACTTTGGCATTTTATTTGGTTTTAAAATCTAAAAAAATGCTCAAAACATGCATGAACTCTCTTATCATAGAATCTGTGGGGGGAAGAAATGTTAAATTTAGGCAATTGCTTGGAATTACATTTAGGGAAATTTTCTCATTCTGTGGAGACAACCCCTTTGGGCACACCTTGGAGCAGATAATAACAATAGAAAGTATCTCTCTCTGAGACAGGACCATGAAAGGGCCTCTTGGATGGGAGAGATAAAGAGGTGGCTTGGGTATCTCAGGATATGAAGGAGTACCCTGCCTAGTGAAGCATTCTGCCCCTCTTCTTCACTCCTCAAAACAACTAGAATACTAGCTGCAGCACAATACCCCACTCTTGTACCCAATAGTGATACTCAGCTACAAAGATTGGTTCACTATCCAGAAACAATTCCATTTTTTTAAAGGAATTTATTTATTTTGAATTGAAATGTATTGATTATACCTATTCATGGCTTACCAAGTTATACTGTAATACACATATGCAGTGTGTAATGATCAAATCTGCATAGTTAGCAAATTCATCATTGCAAAAATTTATCATTTCTTTGTGATGAGAACATTTGAAAACCAACAAACTCAACGAATAGAACTTACACCTGAGAAAATATGCTTGTAGGCAGAGCAGGTCTTCAGGACATGTGTGTTTTATGATCTCAGAGAATTACAAGAGGCTGTTACCCACATAAAAAAGAATCTGGTAGAGAACATAGAAATGAAAATTTTGGTTGATGAAATTTTTAAAAATCAGTGTGCGCACTGAATAGTAAAATAGACATCACTGAAAAATTAGTGAGCTGAAAGATAGATCAAGTCAAGGAATACTTCTAGAATAGAGCATAAGGATAAATATTGATGGAAAGTATGGGTAAATGCTGATATATAGAAAATGGATTCAGTAATTTAATCTACTTCATCCCACATCTATTTAATGTAAGCCAAGAGAAGAGAGGAAGAAATATTCAAAGAAATAATACAAGATTACTTCCTAAAAATGAAGAAAGACGTTGCATCTTTTATTAAAAGAGCCCACAAAAGCAAGGAAAGATAAATGCACACATATGTACACTCTTAATTTTTTATAATGAACTTTGAGAAATCAAGGATTTAGAACAATTCTGAGAGCTAGACAACATACTTCTCAGCACCAACGCTGGATATAAGAAAAAAATGGAGCAATAAATTTAAAATTCTGAGGGAAAAGAAATTTGAATCCACAAGTCTACATTTAGCCAAACTGTCATTAAAGCGAATGAGAAAAGTAAATTATTTTGAGAAACACAGAGCCTAGAAAGTCTGCAATTTATAGATCCTCTCTTGAGGTTGCACTTCTTCAGATAGAAAATGAAGCCAAGAAAAAAGAAGTGGAGTGGCAAGAGGTATAATGAGAAAAGAAATTCATAAAATAATTGTTAAATATTAATTGTAAAGCATTTGTTTTTGTTAATCTGGAAATAAGATTGCAGATGATGTCAACATGGGATGTGACCATAGGCAAGGGGAGGAAAGGAAAAGCAGACCACACTTATATATGATTAACCCCAGATACGTTTAGAATCACAGATGTTGTAGGTGCTAAAATTTAATGGTATTCACTAGTCAGAAAGAATTTATCATGTTCAAAGCAGTAAAGGAAAAAAATGAAGCTAAGACAATTTGGTGAATCCAACAAAAGTCAGGAAAGACTGAAAAAGGAAATGGCTAGAAAGCTTGGTAAATAAAAGTGCAAAATAAATATGGTGGGGATAAATCCAAATACATCTATACCCAAACTATACATGAGTGGGTCAGCTTACCCAGACAGCTGAAAGCCCTGGCCAGGGCAGTGTGAAGGAAGAAGAAATGACACATTTGAACATGAGAGAGGGCAAGGCTAAATTGTCATTATTTGGATACTCTGATCATCTTTTAGAAAATCAATGATGTTTGAACAGTGTCATCCATTTCCAACAAAAGAGACTCCTGCCTCACACAACTCTAAATGTTTAATGACCTAAATGTAAAAAGACAAAGGCAAAAGCAAGAACTTAAGCAGTATTATAACAAAATATAGGACATCTTTATGACCTTGGGAGTGGCAAAGGCCTTCTTGAAAGTGATTTAAGAAGCAAAGACATGAAGAAAGTATTTATTAATCTGATTTCAAAATTAAATTTATAAATGATAGACATTGTAAACAAAGTCAAAAGATAAAAAGATATTTGCAACATATATAATTAAGGATTCGTACCAAAATCTGTGATTTGCAAACTTAAAAAGTTTTGTAACAAGTATTGGCTTTTAATAATATAAAGTGATACTATTGCTATGGAGGACTGTTGTACAATAAATTAAAACTATGCATACCTGATGAGCAAGCATGTCTGCTTTTGTATGTGTATCTTAAAGAAACCTTGAACGTTTGCACAGGGACACTCAGGAGTTCTGGGAGAATACATCCCAAACTGATAACAGTAGTTGAATCTTGGAAGGATAGAGGATTTGGTACAGAGGGCTGTCAGAGGGGACTTTATCTGTAATGTTTTATATTTTTTTCAAGGAGAATATATTACCTAAAATAAATAATTTTTCAAAATTTTTAAGAGTGAAAGTTTTATTTTTATTTTTATAGTATTGAGAATTAAAAGTTCTCTCTTTGCAGTAAAAAGAAAAAGTAGCCGGTCTGTTAATGAAATGTTCCAGGTTGAGCCCAGAGTTCATGTAATCGTGAATCTCTGTTGTTGTGTCCACTTGCTACAATAGGGGGAGTTTTTAGATGAGAAGTTTATATACGCTCTTCACATTGTGTTGATGGATTTTGCTTGGAAGTTGTCTGCATTTATCTTTAGGCATATCAGTTTTAAATGATTAAATGTAATTTTTTCATTTAACACTGATGTTGTTGGACTTATTGCTTGTGTACCATGTGGGGGTGCCAAAATCTTAAAAAGTACATCAAAGGCAGATTATTCTCCCCAGTCCTGTTTCAAGTATGCAGAAAATGGTGTTATGCACTTAAATTTAACTTCATTATATAAATGGCATTAAACCAGCCATAAAATAATTGCCAATAATAACAGCATTGTTTCACTGAACTTTTATATGTCACAATGAATCATTTCTCCTCCTCAAAATGAGAAGTGGTATTTTTGGTGGGGGTGGAGGATGGTTTGGTTTTTTTTATTTTTTTTATTTTCTTTATTTTTTTTATTTTTTAGGTTAGGTCCTTAATACCCAACTTTTGACCATATTTTTTTTTCTGCTTTGGAATTTTTTTTTTCTATCAGTCATTATATTTCTTTAGGAAACTTCTTTAAATTTTTTTAAGGGAAGGAACAAAGCTAGCAAAGAAACAGATGTGCCCCATATAAAATATGCAATAAATCTTGTCCCACAAATTCTTTGCTCTGAACTTTCTGACAGAAACTGTCAAATATCCACTTTAATTCAGGTATAAAATGTTCACTCCGTGTCATGGCGCCAACCACCATATGCCAGAATAAAGTTAGTGACCAGCCATAAAAACAGCAGCATAAGCACCTTTGAAATGGTACAAGTCATCGTGGGTGAGAACGACCCATATAAATCCATGGGGAATTAATCTCGGCTTTGCTACTATCCTGCTGTGCATTTACAATGAGCTTCTACTCCCACACAGCAAAAGTAGTAATACTTTTAAAAGGAGAGAGAAAATAAGAGGGCCGTGTGTCCACCTAATGAGCTCGTGGGTGGGGGGGAAGGGGGTTGCATGGATCAGAAAGCAATAGCTTTTCCTCCACCTCCTCGGAGCTCTGGAATCCCCTTGAAGAGGCAGAGCCGAGCCTCAGTTGAACATGTGGGGTTCTTCTTCAGCTCGCCTTGCCTGGCTTCACAGATCATGTGAAACCAATCTCCCCGAAGTGCAATTACAAGAAATGACTTCAGCTTCATAAATCATTGTTATCATCCCACAGGAGGAGGTAATGCTATGGTTTTTCTCCAGTAAAACATTTCAAGCCTCTGGTTTCATGAACTTTTTTCTTTTCTAAAATCAGCTTCATGCCACTTGCACAATTAACTTCAGGCTCCTGCCTGAAGGAGATGATGGCACTTCTCCAGTTTACCTAATATTTGAACATTTCACCCTCTCTCAGATTTGGAGGGAGACCTATTTCCTTCTAAGGGGTATGTGTATGTGGCTTGTCAGAGGCCTCACATTTGCTTCAAAGAATATACTGACCCTCAATATTTTTTCCTATAAAGGATATTTTCTTTATACTATATTATATGCTGTATTTAGAAAATATAGTAATAATATACTTTATAGCAAGTATATTAAGTTTAAGCATAGTGGATAGAAATCTTCACTTATTTTGCAGTTTTAGACACTATTTTACACTTGCTGCCATCTAAAACATTTCTCTACTAAACCATAAAAATAGGAGGTCTAAAACATGAAACAATGGATTATTTCCAAGTTAAAAACAAAAAGTCCTTAACTATATTTGATATTTTAATAATCCTTCATAATTAATCAAATATTTATCTTATAAGATCTCATTTAAGAAATGCTGTCAAGATTATTTTGAAATGTTATCATGGGTTTCTAGAAAATTATTTTGTTTTATTTGAATAGGTTTCACACTTACTTTTAAATAAAGCCTAATTTTTAACAATTATTTTCAATAACTATAAATTTAAATATAAAATAATTATAAAAGTATTCATTTAAAAGTTGATCTCTACCTTGACATGTTAAATAAAAAAGCAGGAAACTGCACTATATATTCAATATGATTTCAACTATATCAGAACGCACAAATGAGTATGTAATTATAAATATATGCCTACATTATGAAAATGAATTAGTATATTAATAGAGGCCATTACTTAGAGAAAGGCTTATGAACTATTTTTATCTTCTTATTGACTTCTTTCTCAAATATCCGGCTGTTCTACAATGAGAATTTATTACTTGTAAAATCGGGAGAAAATATAATGGTTTGCTAAAAAGGAGGGAAAAGGTGACCCACTTTAACTTTCATTCTTATTGAATCCATTGTTTAAAATTGTTACCATAGCAAAGTGTTTATTCAGTGTTTGTACAAATTTTTCTTCAACAAAAGCTCTTTCTACAAGAGGATGACAATTATTACTACTGAAAGGTGACCCTGGAAGAGTTTGCCTGGACTTCTGTTAAACTCTCTGTGAGTACTTTCACCTCAGCAGACCTAAGAGCCGTGTGGTCACTTTTAAAACCAAGCCTCATTTCTTTGTTTCCTTTTACTGACACTGATAATGATCGCTTGTGCTAATGGTCCTTCTGCATAGCCTCTGCTAGAGTAGCAAATTAAATGTGCTTTAATGTGGGAAATATCTCCTATAGCATCTTCTTTGAGATTCCAGTTCTGCCGGTGTTTTCTTTTCTTGGAAGTAACACCCAAAAAACAGACTATCATTTACCTTTGTGACACCTAGATACTTGGTAACACCACAGCTATTATGATAATTCTTGGGTACCACTTCTACTGACCTATTTAAAGCCCCAGCTATGACAAATTCCTGACCAAATAAAAGTAGATTTAAAAGAATTTTGGTGTTCAAAGCAATAGCCAGTATCAGGAAAGTTAGGCTTTTCTGTGGCCATGTAAATCCAGTTTCCTAAGCACACTTAGCCTTTGCCAGGGTTCTGAAAGAAAATTGGTCTAAGGGTAACAATGGGTGTTCCATGATTACCTACAGGACGTTCTGGTGGTCCATTCATTTGTACAACTAATAAACATCTGAACAATTATTTTTCTAAAAGGGAGAGCTTCGGTTATTTAACAAATTCCTTAGACTACAAAGATATCAGAGGTTCAGTGGAAATAGAACTAGATGAAGAAGAAATCTCCTTTGTAAAGGAATGGATGCCATATTATATTTTATCTCATGTATGAAGTATGGCTTTTTTCCTTAGTTTTTGATTAGTTAAGATCAATCTTAAACTATTAAGATCCCCGATCATGCATAACGGCCTTTTATCTGAATTTTACTCTTATTAATGTGATTAAAACCATTCTTCACATTGACATATTTCTGGAAAACTTATAAAACTTTGTAGAGATTGTAGAATCGCACACTTGTGTGTATATAAGATATACATAAAAGACTTTAATGTGGGTGACTGTCCATTTAAATTTCACTTATGCATACCAATGCTTCTTTTTCAGTTATGACTTCTTATTTCTCTATTGCTTCACTTTCTAATGTTATGACAGTTTTATAGTTTTTAAGCAGGAACCTATAAAGAATAACAGTATGGCATAGTGAAAACTAGACTGGAGCTGGGGACAAGTTCTTTCTTTTTTGTCCAAAACTATTTGTATGACCTTAGGCAAGTCACTCACTTTCAATGTGTTCTGTGGCTGCTTCCAAACAGCATCTGTTGTTTCTTTTTCGATTATATTAAATAAGGCTAATTATTCAAAAAGCAATTAAAAACATATGAAAAACAAATATCCTCTCGACCAGAGAGTCAGAAATAGCAATCATAGTATTTTGGTATATTCTGATATTTTTATAAATGTAGTATTTTACAGCTATATATCATTTTTATGATACACATTTTAATATAATTTTAGTCATATTGTATTTATTGCTTTATATTCTTTTTCACTTATAATTATGTCATAGCATTTCCCCATGATTGTCTTTGCAAGGATTATTTGGGGTAAGTGGATCTCATAAATGAGCTTCAGCTTTGGAGTATTTATTGTAGGGATACACATGTTACTAAAAGAAAAACGTGTTTCTCAATTACTCAGACAAGTCTCAAAGAATTCAAGAAAAGTTGGACAAGCAAACGTCATTGCACGACAAAGAATTGTTGTGGTCATAGTAGTGATTATAATAATTGACACTGGACTAGTGTGCCAGGTGCAATGGCTGAGCACCTTACAAATAACTTTTAATTATTACAGCAGCAGTCTAATGTAGGTCCTATTATTACTTCCACTTATAGATTAGAAAACTGAATCTTAGCCAAGTTAAATAATTTGCCCAAACCAACCATTAAAGTAACGGAACAATTTGAAGCTTCGGCTCCGCTGTTATCCACGATGTAAAACCTACCTTATGTGTGAGTTGAAGCAATGAAGTTATCTGTGTAAATCCCTTAGCATAGTGCCTGGCACTCACTGAGTACTCAGTGTATGTTTATCATCATCATTACCACACCACCAATCTCATTCCTAGTCAGTTGTATTAGACTACTTCATATGCAGTAGATCAGCCAGGGGGTCAGCTGTCCTTGGATCTCATTAGCTATGGCTGGTGGGGGGAAGGGGACACAGTCCAGTACACCATTCGATTGTTGGAAAATCCAATATCTATTTATTAAATCTCCTATTGTTTAATTTAACTCATTTTTAAACTATAGCATGAAGGGTTTACACTAGGTAATTTTTTAGGTTTCTTATAGCTCCACAGTTCTCCAGTGTAAGATTTCATTTTGTCTAGGGTACAGAGAGACAAGTGAAGGTATGAAGAATTGAGAGATGACCCTAAATAACATGGATACTCATCAGAAACAGTTATAGGACACCCAAAGCATCCAATTGGAGAACTTTCTTTTTCAAATTGTTAAGGTGATGCTTTCTTTACTTTTGATGAATACCAAGTACTAAAATGTTGTGTGATAAAAAATAAATAAGATCCCTGCTTTGAAGAGCACTACTTTAAATTGGAGAGGAAAAATGAGCATATAGCCTGTTACCACTTTGCTCATGAACTTGCTGCAAATTCAGACTAGCAGCTGCTTTTGTAGTCATTCTTACCGATTGATGGAGCAACAAGTTACTGATTTATAAACACTAAGTTTATAGTCTCAAGTGCTAAGCATTTGACTACAAAGATTAAAAGGAAAAAAACTACAGTCCATGCCTTATAGAAATTATACACTTTTAGGCTAGTGTTAATAGCAAGAAAGGAAAGAGTTATTTGGGAAAGGAGACCTCCTCCCAAATTTATATATAAATTTATATATAAATGTAAGATAAGCATACCTTCAACTTATCATCAAATGGTTATTTAGAGCCTTGTGACTCTAAACTCCATTGTTTGAAATTTAACCAGACTTCTTGATAAAACAAAACGGCACAGTCCTCTTTTAAACATCTAGCTTCTTTGCAATTCATAATAGAGTTTATTATGCCTGTGTAACACCTAAAAAAAAAAATCTAAAGTGTTATAGGAGGTCTGACCCTTCCATTGGAAATGAGATGGCTGGGAGACAAGGCAGAAATTACAGGGAAACAGGAATTATGTATAATTATTCTGTAAGTGAAAATCATATTTTATAAATATGTTTGTTTAGAAGTATCTGTGAAAATTACAAAAGATACATGTTACTTCTATTAATGCTGCTAAGTTAAAAGTATGTATGGGCCTAGAAGATGGCATAACGGGGAGAATTTTGGGCCCTGTTTGTGAATGCAACCACCTGAGTCCCCTTAATGTTAATGAGCCTCTCACCAGATCATTCTAAAATGTTACCCTCATGGTCTGTTTTAAAGCATTGAGAGTCAAGCAATTTAGAATGAAAGCTGAAATTCCGTCTTGGAACTCTGTCTCTGATGTGTATATCCGTATGGAAAATGTGTAGTACAGTACAGCTCCAAGATACCGCCTTAGGGTTTGAGGATTCTGAAGAAAAACAAGGCCCCTTGGGAAGTGGCAGGGGGCACTAGAAAGTATAATATGAGTTAAAAGACCTGATTCTTCCACTGTGAATGTAACCCAGAAAAGTCACTTCACCAACTTGGGTATCCATTTGTCCTGCAATAAAATGGTTGTGCTAGGTTATGATATCTTATCAACTTTCTCAAGTAAGTGCATCTGTATCAGCTGGAAGCCGAGAAATTGCTATGTACAGATAGTTGTACAGCATTAAGGACTTTACTGGTCTACACAGAAGCAGAGGAGAAAGTGTAATAGAATATTAGCAACTAATTAAGTGGTTTCCTTTAAGAAGAATGCGCAGGATTCCTCATGAAGTCTGAAGACTGAGTGTTGGGTCAATATTTTGAATAGTTGAAAATATTACCTGGGGAAGCAAAACTTTCATCTAAGGTGAAGGTATGTTGGGGGGAAAAAAAGTCAGAGCCTTTACAGTAGGTTGACTTATGAAGTGTGAATTAAGTCTGTTTCATTTAGATCCCGAGTATACTCATGTCTGATTACCTGCTAGAACTGTGACTTGGTATAACATTTTCTATTGCAGCGGTTACTGTAAGAGTATAGACTAGATGTATGATCTGATGGATACTGAAGATTATATTGTGATCCTTTAAACTGTACTCATCTGCTTAAATAATTATTAAGGTTCACAGAATATAGGAGAATAATATAGTTCTTTTCATTAGATAGAATCAGGGGAACGTTTTGCACTATTTTCTAATTCAAATTATTAGACCAATAAGATATTTTATGAGGTAATAGAATATTATCACACGAGTGTAGAAGTATAAAAATATAAACGACTTAACAGTGTAAGTCATTCCTAAGTTTGATTGCATCAGAACTGACCTTTCTCATCCATTTGTGAGAGAATTAAATCCACCATTGCATGTAATGAACGAGTTGGCATCTCCCTAAGCTATCTAGACTGGCACTGGAAATGCACAGATGCGGAAACTGGGGGAACAGCTGCTCAAATCACTTTCTGTGCTCTGCAGTTCAGGTGAAGAACCCTGGCTGAGAAAGGCCTCAGGTGCCCAAGTTAGGCAATACCAATATTTTAGTTTTCTCTGATGCCCATAAAAATATTCACATTCAGTTATTAAGGGCAACTGAAAATGGCAGATAAAAACAATGGAAACGATGAGATCTGGAATGTCTGGTTGAACACAAGAGGATTTAGGCTGAAACATCAGCCTGGGGGCTGGACTAGATGACTTTTTAAGACTCCTTTTATCTGGCTTTCTTTGAGTTTATGGCTCTAAAGATCTCTTCAAAGTCGTCTGATACAATGTCTTTTACTTGGTATTTTCACCAGAAGCTTGAGTTTTCTAGTCCACTTCAGCTTTAGGCAGGCGACCTGGAAGTCCAGCTGTATGCATGTGCTGGGAACCATCATGTTATGCTTTTACACGGCTGCACACCAGTTTACACAGAAAATCCTACAAATGACCCCTCATGCTCTTCATCTTCAGCATCCAGCTAAATACTTGCAAATGTAAACTCCGTGACAGACCAGGAATGGTTGTTCTTCTAATGTAACCACAACCAGGAAAACCAATAAAATAGGAAGGCTAGGTAGGATATAGTCCTTCGTGAACGTGCATACCAAGAGAAAAAATGTGAGGGTAAGAGCTCTCCATAGCTCATTGGTCCATTTGTCTGTCTGTTTTTTTCCCGTCTCAAAGAAATGTTAAGAAGCCATCCCCTTCCAGCGTCGGTATGCTGTTGCCTCTGCTGGTGAAAAGCATTCTTTTCTCCTGGAAAGTGCACGGTAGGGCAAAATGAAAAATGACTGCCGCATTCACATCAGATGGACACCACATGAAGTGGAGAGCAGTCCCTTTGTTTCCTTGTTAGCATCCCCTGGCTCCTCTATTTGTAGAGCTGTAATAAAAACAGCTTCTTTACTGTGCGCCCTGTTGGTTTATACCAGCCATGTCAGGTCCATAAACCATGGTATATTAAAGTGTAATAGACTGTGTAAAGAATACTAGGAAGATATTTCAACCCCTATCCCTTCCCCTCATTTCACAATTTACTACCTTCCAGATGGGTATCCATAAATATGACTTAATTATGTTTGGCATGAAAACCCTACTTTCTTTGAAGAGTGGCCTCCTTCCTCAGCCACTCTCATTGTATGAATGCCGCCCTCTTGAGAATAAAACTTCTGATATTTTAGTACATTTACATGGTGAGTGTCCTTAGTCTCAATATTTTATAAAGTATCATTTTATTTATAAAAACTTTCCCTTTCTTAAAGGTAACTCTAGAAAACAATTAGTATATTTTCAAAACTCAGTCTAATACAGTTGAAGGGGTTAGTGTTATTTGTGCCTGTGAAGATATATCAATCTGAAATGGGAAATGGCAGAATGGAAATAATATTCTCTCACTCTTCAATTCTACTCCATGCTTTACTATTTTGTTGCCAACAAAAGAAAATGGAACATTAGAAGTTGCTGTGTCAAGAAATGGGCTATGGTCCCCCAATGAAATAATATTCTCTCACTCTTCAATTCTACTCCATGCTTTACTATTTTGTTGCAAACAAAAGAAAATGGAACATTAGAAGTTGCTGTGTCAAGAAATGGGCTATGGTCCCCCAATGAGGAGATATTGAGCAGGGACTATATTCTGTTAACATGGGTCCCTCTCTTGTCCGTTCATCTATCAAATAAACAAGTGGAGTGCCTGCAGGTGTTAGTCGAGAGAGACAAATTTGGTTGCAGCCCTCAGGAAGCAGAGAGTCTAGTAGGAGAAGCAGACTGCAAGCCAATGACCTCAGGACAGTGTCCTGGATGCTGTGATAGGGAGTTTTGTGCACACAGTGCTCTTGTAGCTCCACAGAAAGAGTGGCTCACCACTCCACAGGGGAGTGCTTCACAGAGGAGGGGACGTTTAAGCTTGCTTTTTGAAGAAAGACATTTACAATATGATGTGTGGTTGTGGGGGAAGGGAGAAAGAGGCATTCAAAGCAGAAGCAAGGGGCTGGCCAGTTAGCTCAGTTGGTTACAGCACAGTGTTAAACACCGAGATCGAGAGTTTGGATCCCCAAAGCAAAAAACAAAACCTTAAAGCAGAAGCAGCACCGTGCCCCAAAACAAAGAGCAGGCTAAATCCAGAGAACAGGGAGGATAGAGTGAAGGGCTTACCGTACAGTGTGACGAGCATCCTGCACAGGTGGAGAGCAAATAGAAACATTAAGCAGAGTGGCACAATTTAGTTTGCCTTTTTAAGTGGCCATTTTGGTGGCAATGTAGAGAACTGGATTTACTGTGCAATGCAGGGAACCTGTTATAATAGATCCCTATGTAGAGCCTAGAGGTTAAAGAAAGGATCTTTGCCATCAGAAAACTTACCTTTTAAAAGCAGACCCCTAAATCATTATCTTTCATTTGTTAGTGGAGAAGTGATCTTGTTGATCAGGTCAAAGATTATGGAATGCAATGATCATTAAGTGGAAAAAGCGTTAGGTGAGAATAATCATAAATACCTCTCCCCTCACATCGACCTCCTTGACTCCCAGGCATTTGCAAATTATAAATCAGTTACTCTTTCTTTCCTGGGGATTAAATAAAACAAAATGGGCTGAAACAGCAAATAACATGACTTCAGGTCAGACATAGGGAATACCTTCTGTAGAAAAGCCTCACAGGCCAGCTCTGGGTGTGAAATGGGAAAATACAAATGTTTGAGCAGCAGGCACCTGATTTGCCTTGAAAATGATCACAAACAAAATTCTGGCCTACTGAGAGCTGTCATGGGTATTCTAAAGGGAAAAAAAGCATTTTGCCTAAAATTTTATAATAACCATCCCAAGGTCAGAGAGCTGGAGTAGTGACCACTGGCATTTGCTTCTAGCCATTCAGTAATAAATGGCGGGCATTCTTGAGAGTCCATCATATGCTAGTCACCAGGTTAACCGTACACTTTTAGCATGTCTCACAGTCACAACCACCTTGCAAGGTACATGTTCACATTTTATGGGTAAGGGTCAGTGGGGTTAAGTGACTTCTCCAACCTCACTTAGTAAGTGACAGAGCAGAAATTCAGCCCAGGTCTGCCTGACTCAAGCCTGAGCTCTTTCCACTGTGCAACACTGCACTTCACTTTGTCACAACAGTCAACCCCTTAGAAGCTTGAACCCCCAGCAGCCCCGACATGGCATTGAAACATCAAAAAGCTGACTGCAGAGATTCTGATTCAGTCACGCACTTGCACGTGCCCTCTTCATTGTGAGCTTCACGGCTATGTGGGAGGAAGGTATTAGCATCTCCATTTTACATGGGCAGAAACTGAAACACAGGACATAAGTGACTTGTCCATGACACTAAGTGACAGAGCTGGGGTAACAACTTGGCATTAACTGTCTTGAGTTCTAATTTGCTTTCCTTGGCCCACGACCGCTGAACAGAAAGGGCCACTCCTGCTTCACTTGGTAGCCCACAGTACGTAAGAATAGTTATTGTCAGGCATTTTTGTGACAACTTAATGAGACAATGGCCATCAAATGAACCAGGAAATAAAATCTACATAAATACCTCTTAAACAAAAAACACCTTCTATAGAAGCCATGTTGCTTTCTCTCTGTGACAGAGAATTATGAAAAATAAATATGGGCCGGCCCCGTGGCACACTGCTACAGTGCGCCGCTTGGGAAGCGTGGCGGCGCTCCCGCTGAGGGTTCGGATCCCACATACAGACCGGTTCCTGCTCACTGGCGGAGCGAGGTGCAGGCGCAGCACCGAGGGTTGCGATCCCGTCGCCGGTCCCGGTCCGGTACGGGCGCGACACTGAGGGTTGCGATCCGTTGCCGGACACGAAAAAAGACAAAAAAAGAAAAAGAAAAATATTATTCTTCAATAGAGAAAATTAAAGTTTAAGAAAAACACAGTTTTACCAATGACAGAAAAATTATAGTATGCTATAAGTAGATCACAGAGCAAACTTACCTTTCAGCTTTCTCCAGGCACTTCCAGAAATTCACAGTCATCACAGTGTACACAGACTTGATAAAGAAGTTTGGAAGACAGAACTGATGTTAAGCAAAACTTCTCGTGTTTAGTAGTCTGACTTGTTTCCCTTATGGCTTTTATTATCTTGAAAATTGTGAGACTAGCATCATTCTAAGCAGCTACTTTATCTGTTCCCCTGATTTGCAAAATATGTTTAACTTGTTGTGGACAATGTGACAGCTTCTTGTGAATGAGAGTAAGAACAAGATGGAGGATGTCTGTTGTGTCCCTGTCTCCCCTGGTGCCGTGTCACTATCTGACAGCCCCTCCAAACCTACTCTGCTAAGAACCCTCCTCTCCTACACGACCCCACACTAGAAGTGCCACAACTTAAATTGAAGAAAGAAGTACCTGAATACTACTCTCCATGTGGCTTTGTAGAATGGAAGATTAGGTAAATCCCACATGTACATTCAGGGTCACTACTAGTCAAAGTTGTAGGTTAAAGACAATTTTCATCTAAGTCTTGCCCTTCAATTTAAACATTGACTCTCCCTTTTTGTGCCTAGTACCAATATGGGGTGTTCTAGCTGCTGTGGCTGCCCAAGCACACCTAATTCAGCAACACACAGAGTCCCCTTCTATAGGCATTAATCTGTGCCTTGGAATTTTTCTGCTACCCTTTATTAAAAGTTCCTTACACTTGGTCTTATGCTCTCAGGTTTAATTGTCTGTCTTCTCTAAGGAGAACGAAAGTTCTACAGGGACCTTTGCCTGCTTTTGTCACTGGTGGATCTCAAGCTCCTAGAATAGGGTCTGGCACTTGGAATGAAAGGCTATGCCCACCTTTGCCATTATGTCAGTAGCTACTAAAGCTGAAATCAGAGATTGCAGAGCCAGGTATGGCCAGTAGGAATGTTCTCTTTGTCATACAGAATGCTGGAAAACATTTTTTTTTTCCTTTTTGTCTTTTTTACTGACCGGTAACAGGATCGCAACCCTCGGTGTTGCACCCACACCGCGCTCAGCCAGTGAGCGGGAACCGGTCTCCACATGGGATCCGAACCCTCGGCAGGAGCGCCGCCGCGCTCCCAAGCGGCACACTCACCAGTGCACCACTGGGCCGGCCCAAACATTTTTTTAAAGTTGAGAACATTTATTTAAATATCCCTTTCTAGCTTCTCTATAAAAAGTGGAAGATCTGGTAAATGCCAGTGTCTGCCTGCTCTTAAAATGGGGGCATGGCCTTCCTACATCCCTGCCATTCCCTTTTCACTGAACCACACTAAGATGGTCAGTTCCAAAACTGAGAAAGTACAGATAGAATTTTAGACTGGGATTCTTATACTTGGCCCACAGTTATATTTGTTGGTGATATTAGAATTTCAGCCTATGACTCCAGTCTTTAAACATTGTTTTTCCAGGTAATGTATTTGTGTTTTTCTTGGATGGGGCATTTTGAAGACCTACAATGTATAATAACATGGTTGAAAATTTCACATGTTGTGGCAGGAGAAATATTTTAGGCTGGTAGAGCTTTTATGTT
This sequence comes from Galeopterus variegatus, assembly GCF_000696425.1. Taxonomy (NCBI): domain Eukaryota; kingdom Metazoa; phylum Chordata; class Mammalia; order Dermoptera; family Cynocephalidae; genus Galeopterus; species Galeopterus variegatus. The sequence goes on along the minus strand of NW_007728135.1, from coordinate 76,143 downwards.
GTACTTTGCCTCTTCTATCTGTACATAGACCCTTTGCTTAGAAAAAATGAGATCTCTGGGTTCTTATTTTCCTGAAGCCTCTTTTTCGTAAACCCTCAGAGGTTTTGCAGTGTGCATTGCTTCTTAATAATACCACTTTTTACATTTGAATGCTGTTTTTCCAAATCACCATATTTATAGAGCTATTGTAAAATCTTATCTGATGCTTAATTCAGTTTGAATTCAATTTCTTGTCAGGAAATTCATATGCAGTGATGACTTGGCCACAGTCTACATAGCACAGCACAGAAGTAGCTAGTTAGAAACCATCTGGTGACAGAGAACAGCAGAGGTGCTCCGGGAAGATCACCTGGTCCTCAAAGAAATTTTTCCTCCTGTTTGGCCATGCACATAATTTAAAATCACTGGATAAGAACAAATCGCTAGTTTGCTTCACATTTTGAGGAACTTGGTAGCCTATTAGAGATACAGGTCACCTCTCAGTATCTGATCGGCTAAGTATCAGACTGATTCCCAGATACTCCAGCTGGGAGTGGGGGCAGGGGTCATACAGCAAAAGATGGTCATAACTGTGACTTAACTTGACCTATAGTGATGCACTTATCAAAGCCACATCATTTTAATATAAACAGTAATTTTTATTAGTTGAAATTTACTGCATTTAGAGATAATAGTGTACAGCTTTTAGCCTCACAATCTTGTTTAGCTTATGTTCATATTCTAAATGTAAAGTTTTATGTTTGGAAAAACTGAAATCCCTCTCTTTAAGCAAGCTTTATCCAGTATAGGCACTTTTCCAGCTTTAAGGCTCCAGCAGAAAACGAATCAGATGACTTTGCTGCTGCCCTGGAGCTTACAACTGATTGTCATAAATACAGATGAGGACTAGTCACTCAGGGAGATAGAGGCTGTGGGGAAAGGTGAGGTAGGAGAGTGATGGGAGGGGTGAGGAGTGGCAAGCGATAGTCTTTTATTTAGTGGGGTCACAGAAGGTGATGTTTGCCCTGAGACCTGAATGAAGTGGGGAGGCAGTAGTGCAGAGACTGTGGGCAGGGTGTCCAGAATGGAGGAGCAGCAAGTGCAGAGATGCCCAGATGCACACACTCAGTGTACTCAAGCCACACAGCAAGCCACCAGTGAGGCTGGAAAGGAATGAGTGTGGGAAGGAGAAGGTGATGTCACCAGGGAGACAGGAAGCAGACTTGCAGGGCCTTTAGGACATAGTAAAGATTTTAGATGTTATGTCAAGGTGAGAGCAAGCCAAGCTGGTAGAAGGTTTCAAGCAGGGGAGCAACTTGATAAAAGTTACATTTTAAAAACAACGATGTTGTGTAATGTTGCATATTAATTATCCTGATTTGAGCATCACATATTGCACACAGGTATTGATATTCAACATTGTACCCCACAGATACGTACTATCAATTATGTTTTCAAAAAAATAAAAAACTGTAAAGATAAATAAATAAATAATAAAACAAAATCAATGATGGGGCTGGACATATTGATTATCCTGATTTGAGCATCACATATTGCACACAGGTATTGATATTCAACATTGTACCCCACAGATACGTACTATCAATTGTTTCAATAAAAAATAAAAATAAAAAACTGTAAAGATAAATAAATAAATAATAAAACAAAATCAATGATGGGGCTGGCCGATTAACTCACTTGGGAGGACGTGGTGCTGATTACAGCAAGATCATTATTTCTTTGTCCAGTATAATTATTAATATCATTCCCTTTCACTCTCAAAAGTATACCAGAAAAAAACAAATTATGTGGCTCCCATTAGCTATAGCTGTCATCAAGAAGGCAGTGGTGGTAGATGTGACAAATTGAGTGCTGTCCTCAGGGCTGAATTCAGACATGTTGTGATAATGAGTGTGTAAATTATGCAAAGAATATGATGGAAGAAAAGAGTTTTAGTCATGATTTTTTTCTCTTTCATAGCCAAAAAAGAGCATAAGATGGAAGAAGGTCATTTGGAGAATGCACAGAAAAGGTAAGCAGCTCTGATTTGGCCCCAATTCTTTCTTTGACTAGCCATTTCTTTTTTATTATTATGAAGTACATGCACTTGCTGTGCAACCATCTATTTCCAGAATGTTTTCATCTTCCCCAAGTGACACTGTGTTCCCATTAAACACTAATTCCCCACTTTCCCCTCCCCCCACCTTTGGCAACCACCAGAAAGTCTGTTTCTGTCTCTGTGATTTTGACTACTCTAGGTACCACGGATAAGTGGAGTCATAGAGCATCTGTCCTTTTGTGACTGGCTTCTTTCACTTGCATCATGTTTGACTAGCCATTCTGTTGGCCCCGTTTGTTAAGACTCTGCATCCATGAGCAACAGGATCAATCAGGAATGGGACAGAAAACCCGGTAGCAACACGTTTTCTTGGGAAGGAGAGAACATCCTGTATGTTCTCTTGGGAAGGAGAGAATCATCCGGAAGTGATTCAGCTGTCTCACACGTGTCATGACACTATTCCGATCTGTTTGCCTCTCCGTTAATTATTCTGCTCCTGAACCACTTCATGGAAATTAGGAACCTTTTGATCCATCTTAGCACTGCAGCTAGATTAAACCAGTTATTGCAAACACCTAAAAGACTTACTATATCTTTCCTCAGATCCTACAGGATATTGTAAACAAGGGACAGGTGGGGAGAAGGGACTGGCCTCTATATATGGAAAATTCCCCCAGAAGTTGGAAGAGACCACAGAGGTCTTCTGCTCAGCCTCACTGCAGCACTCTTCCTTGCTCTTCCCTCTCTCAATAAACACCAGAGTGCAACTGTCCACCCCACCCAGGAACCCAGTAATCATCTGTTCTAATCTCTTAGGGGTTTCTCTTTTCTGTTAGTTGACCAGGTTGGTCAGCTTGGCTTTCCTTCCCGCTTAGAAGGGTGAATGGGAATATATTGAGGCATTCTCATATTCAAGGCAGATGATAAATTTTGGTGCCAATTCTAAAAGTATTCGAGAATTAAATGAGAGACAGGGGTCGGAAACAGCATGTAAAGAAAAGTGAGCTTTACAAATGCTTGAGGAGAAGAGTTTCCTCATTTTGAATTTTAATGCAAATGAAAATATTCTAGAAGTGAACCATTTTCCTCCTGTCCAGCCTCGGTTTCCGAGAATTGTGAAAGCCCATGGACAGTGCTGTCTGCCCTGCTTCCCACTGTAATTACCATTAAAATTAAAATGCTGACGAAAGCAAGGTTATAGCAAATCTTGCACTTTTCTAAGTGCAGACATGTTCTTGAATCATGATAATCATTCAAAACTAAGACAATGACATAGTTAGGTTTTTAGATTTTTGTGCCCCTCTGTTGACCTAGTCCCCATATTAACCTTCCCTCCTCAATGCGTGAAACTAGTGTGTCTGTGTTATAGACATATTCAGCATGGACAAAAGAAACCATTAGTTAAGGGCATGTCAGTATCAGGCCAAACAGAAATTCAGCTTCCGGGGTGATGTCAAATCTCTCATAGTTTTTCAAGACTCTTGCTTAAGGAAAAGGGGGCTCACTTTAGAGGGGCCGAAGCTACTGCTGTGCATTAGCTATGCTGAGGGGAGTCATAAATTTTGGTTGTCAGCATTTTCCGTGGCTTTGTGGTGAAGGTAGTCTAGCTTTCATGTCGTACATGAAATATGTTATATCCCATCTTTAATGTAGAAACCACAGTTGTTTGGTTACACTCTTTAAGGAGGTTGTGGTCAGTGTTGCAATATTCGTGTGAGATTTAGTAAATTCTTATGTTTTATTCTCAAGAGAAACAATTTACTCTGAGGCTAAAGAATATTTGCTCTTCCTAAGCAGTTTCTGAAGGCATGCATAAAACAATAAGTGCATGTGTTCTGCTTTGGCATCTCAGCACCGTAAAAGTAAAACAGCTCACTTTGCTATGGGCTCTTTGATGTAATCACTGTACTTTAAAAATGTTTGGCTGACTTAAAATGATACACATCAGACAAGGAATTATAGCAGAGAGGAAAGGAGTCAGGGAGTAGTTTAGAATGAAATTTTTAAAAAGTTGTATGAAACAAAACGTGATTAGAAATCAATCTTTTTGAAGTTGAAAGAAGCTATTTCAGGGTTATCCACCAACAAATAGAAATTTCAAAAAGCATAATTGAACCTTTGCTTCCTGTCTATCGGAGAAAATTTTCCCAGTTGTTAAATAGCAACAATTTTCTTGCCCAAAACTCAGAAGGTTTTCAGTGATTAGTCTTCTGTGAATCAATACTGAATTCGAAATGAAGAGAGTTTTGTCTGGGGAGGACAGTAGTCTAGACCTTAACTGTTTCTCAAACAAAGGGGTAAAAATGAAATCAAAAAGGCACATCCTCGGAGCAACTTCACATTTGTAAAATTTGCAGAGTGCTGAAGCCAGGCGGTCTTCTGGGATTTCTGTTTGTTTTGGTCTTCTAAAGACTTAGTTTCCAAAACACATAGGAAAAAAAATGCTGAAATTCGGTTTTTTTTTGTTTGTTTTTTTTTTGTTTTTTAGTTTTCACCCCCTTTGAGGGAGGGTAAGCAAAGTAGGGCCTCACGTGTCCCCAGGGAGAGAGGTAATGCGGATGATGATTAGCTTCCATTTAGAGTTGGGGAAAGTGAGGCCCCCAAGACAATGACCTGCTTTTCTCTAGCTCTCTGATAACCACCAAATAATGCTGTCATTCTGAAACTGCACCAGTATTTGCATTATCTTGGTCTTACAACCTAGACTCCAAATAATGCTGGAGATATCCGGGTGATCCCTGAAGCACAGTGACTGGAATTTTACTATGTCCTGCTGGAAAATAGGAAGATTGTTAGTTCCTCTGAATCCTAAAAGGGAAAGACTTCCTCTTCTCTATTAATGTGCAAATAAACATGTTATATCTGTACAGAAGGTGAACATAAAAAAGAGAATAAATAGTGATGTGCCTTGCTGGGGTTAATGCATGTTATGTGTGATACAGAGGGCAACTGTGTGTAAAGCAGAAACACGAAGAAAATGACTATTTTATTTCTTCAATGCTCATGTTAACGAGCATGAGCAAAGGAGGACAGAGCAGAAAGAGCATTTCACAGGGAATCAGAGGGCCTGAGTTCTGAGCCTAACTCTGCCAGTGAGTGAGGTCATTCAGTCTTTCCAGGCCTCTGTTTTCTCATCTGTAAAATGAAAATATTGGATAAGTCGACCTGTAAGTCCCTTCCAGTTCTAAAGTCCTGTGGCTTTATAGGCAATTCATGGCCTGTTCCTATAGGTTACATAACTCTCTACTTATATATTCCCATGCTACAATTAACATAATTTTCATTTTGAATGAAATAATGGTGTGTGCCATAGAGTATATATTTGATTTTATCAGTGTTTTGACTGCTACAGAATTAGGAGTTATGTTTGGGGCAAGAATGGACATTGCTGCTTATTTTCATTACTGGTTTTGCTCCAAAATTTGTATGTTTGGAATTATAAAAGAGTCCCTTAAGAGATTACTGCAGTTATTGCCCTTCTCCACTTGTGCACTTCCAGTCTTTTAATAACTGGGAGCCCAAATTCCCTGACCAGTAGTTTTAATTTGCATTAAAAACAGATTTATTATTTACAGAAGCACAAAGAATTTATGGGACTCAGAGCTGCAGCTCCAGCTTGGATCTCGCCTAATCGTAGCCATGGAATCAATTAACAGTTCATCTGTGAAATGTGATAAAATCTTATGAGATACATATTGCCCAATAACTGAGAACGAGATGAAAGTATGCTCCATAATAGTAACGGGACTTCAGGGTTTTACAATCACCATTGAATAGAGTTCCATTAGAAGCCCAGTATTTAGGATGGCCACAAAAAAACTCTGTCTGAACAGATGATAGAGCATTGAGTAATAAACCTGGCCAGCCATTCCTGCTTTGATTAGTTTCCAACACCCTCGAAAAGGGGGCCATTTATTTAAGTGTTCTTGCTCGTGGCAAATGAGCTTGTGAGGCTTGGGGTGAGTGGGGTTGCAGGGGGAGATTGAGTTCAGAGCTATAAATTGCTGCAAAGCCAGTGCCTCCAAGAAGGGCTCCTTGGGAGGCCCAGGTAGTCTGGGGTACACTGAGCTTTCGTGGCCTTCGTGATATCTGGGAATCCATTCGGAAAACATGTGTTCTTTTCTGTTCAGATTGGAGATCATTTTTCAAGATCAGAGATGGTTTTTCATCCAAACCTTGCTATGCCCACAATTGATAGTTTGTATTCTTGTATCATATCAAGCTTTCAAATGTAGCCCTTTTAAAGATCATAGAGTCTCTTATAGAGATGCTGAGTGATTGACTCAAGATTACCAAACCAGTGTATGCCAGAATAAGAACTGATAGTTTGTATTCTTGTATCATATCAAGCTTTCAAATGTAGCCCTTTTAAAGATCATAGAGTGTCTTATAGAGATGCTGAGTGATTGACTCAAGATTACCAAACCAGTGTATGCCAGAATAAGAATAGAACTTGTTTTCCTGATTTTCCCTGAAACATTCAAAGATTAATTGTTCCCCATGAGCTATCTAACTGACTACTGATGATATATTAATTCTACAGAATCAATATATCATCAGTCTTACATGTAATCATTAAACATAAAATAAAAAAGGTAAATGACATGGATTTGAGATGGAAAACAAGCTCAAGAAATTTTACCTACATACCCCTCTGAAATTATGCATGCTGTTTTTATATGGACAAAATGTACCAAAGAATATCCCCAGTAAAGTTGTGTTTTTTGGCAAATCAGTTTGGGAAAATAGGTTTTCTGAGGCTTAGGATAAGCTGTATTCACTACATGCCCAGGCTCCTGTGTTAGAGGATAGACATGTGAGAAACGTCCCTCAGTGTCCCCTCTCCTCACCCTGATGGGCTTTGGTGTTGACAGTTTCTCACCCTCTACCTCACCCCATTTTCCCCCCTTCCTGTTGCAGCTTTGAAACAACAGTAGGATATTTTGGGATGAAGCCAAAGTCTGGTGAGAAGGAGATCACCCCCAGCTACGTGTTTATGGTATGGTACGAGTTCTGCAGTGACTTCAAGGCGATTTGGAAACGGGAGAGTAAAAACATATCTAAAGAAAGGTAAGGTTCTAATAAAAGCATTAATACCCCTTCAGGAGGCTGGGAAACTGCCCTCTCAACCGTAACAAAGTGTGTGTATTTCACACGCGTCAGTGTTTTCTTTAGGATCAAGTGGTCATCCAGGAAGGATTTTTGCCTCGGGGCTGATAGGGAAATTCAGGGAAAGCTGGCTGTCCACACAAGCAGATACGCTCACGTGATCTGATAAGTTACACTTTCTTAACCCCTTCCAATTACTAGCTAGTAAATGAAAGGGGAGTTGTGCTAATTTGCAACAGATTGCTTCTCTGTGTATTTTCATGTTGGCCCAGGCTAAATGAGGCAGTTTTGCCGTCGCAGACAGTATAGACAAATAAAAGTGAATGCTTTTCCCATTAATATACTGAGCTTGCATCAAAGGGAAATCTCTGCGACTCAGGCCACACTTCACACAGCGTTGAAGCCCCGCACTGGATTTACAGCGCCACTTCGGCCTCCCCGTATCCCGCTGCGGACATCAAACTGCGCGCCGCTCGGCCTCACTGCAGCCTCCTGGTTTTATTAGTTGGGGGTAGAAGAAAAACCTTGGCTGTGAATATAGGCAGTGTGTGTGTGCGCGCGTGTGTGTATGTGTTCATTCTCCTTAGAGAGACTAGGGTTGGCCCTATTTATCAGGAAAAAAACATTTCTGCTTGATCATTGTGATCAGGTTGCTGCTGTTCTGTAAAGGGTGTCATGGATTTAAACTTCAAACAGGTCTTGCTACTATTCCTGTGGAACAGATGTATAAGAATGTCATTCAAAACGGAGTAGAAAGAGACAAAATATTCTACGAAGTAAGAGAAATGATTTATTTAATTACAGCATCTATCTCTCACTTAATATTGAGACCTGAAATTTGGTAATTCATTATTTTTTTCTTCACTTTGCAATCAAAGAAAATGTACATATGTAATATATTTATATGCATGCAGTCAACCTACATTAATATGTTTTATCTTAAAACACTGTTTTTAAGGGGATCAAAACTTAGAGATTTTTGGCTTAGTATTATTAAGTCTCTAAATGTTTTCTCAGGGAATTAAAAAAAAAAAAAGCCTTCTTTCAAAGGAAGTCAGAGAGCTTTAAAAATGTTTATCAGCACATCTTCCCATCATTACCTCTTTGGGAACATGGAAATTAAACTGAGTATATCCATTATGTAGATAAACTGAAGCAGAGAAAGTTAAATGACATTATTAAGAAAATAGGTTGTTGATAATAACATGAAAAAATCCTAAAAATCTTGGCACCCAACTCATCACCCTTCCTTGCAGTCTCTTATTTAGCCCTTTAAAGTAAGATAAAATAAGCTTCTGTGGAATAAATTCTCCTCTGAAAGTGGCAGAGCCGAGCTTCTCTGCCTAAACCAGGGTGGCCGCTGGCCAATCAGCTCTCCAAGTCTGCACCTTCGGGCTGGGAAATCCAGCTCTGGGCCCCAACTACACAAGTTTTGCTTCAGAATTTGCACCTCACATTTTGAGCATAGTCCTTAGCGAATTTGTCCTTAGAACCCTCAAAATGGTCTAGAAACAGAAAACAGAAAGCCAGCAGAGAGGGTTGTTAACTGCTTTTAATAATCTTCTGTTAAGACACTGAGCTGTATTCCAAATTAAGGAGTTTTCCTTGTTACAGAATTTAAACAAACCGTGTATCTGCTGTGATGGTGGTATCCAACTGTCCTTCAAAATGACACTTTTTCGGGGGTTGGCAGTGTTGCTTCCTGGGTGAAGCTAGTGAATTGTCTACTTCACACTCTATAAACCAGCTCCTTTAAAGGGTCATGACTTCATGAGACCCTTTTCAGTTCTTCTCATTTAGCAATTTCAGGGGTCTCTTCATTCCAGCCATGCTCTTTGAGATGGGTCACTGAGGTTTCCAACCTAAAACAACATCTCTGAAAGTTAATGACGGCTAATAAAATATTCTTGGAAGCAGCTAGTTTAGAAAAATCTCTTTGTTAAGAAATGTCAGTATGTTATGTATATTACTGCTCAGCCAGTTAAACAAATTGATTAATATTTAGGGTTTTCTTGTGAAGTGAGGATTGTTTAAATTGTCCTCCATCTGCAAAGGATTTTAGCTTTTAGACTGTTAGAATCACATATTCATTATGGTAAAACAAGCAAATTAACTTGAATTTTTCTATTATAGTTAAGTGAGAAACAATATGATTGCTTTGTTTCGATGCCTATTTAATGATTTTTGGTATTATAATTTTCAATTACACTTTTTCCCAGAAATCCAATAAATCCCAACAGCACTAAATCTTAGGAGGTAACACAACATCTTTGACAAAGATATTACAAAGATATCCTAAAAAAAAAAATTTATAACCAAATGAAAACCTGATAGCTTATAATTATTAGCGGGGGGAACCCTGTAGTTTGGGATCCCATCAAAAGAAATTGAACCCACTTGATTTTTAAATATATTTGAAAGCCAACTAAGACCCCAAAAGTCACTGGGAGAAAATTAAGAATCAATAATAGTATTTTCAAAGGCACAGATTCCATGGCAAATGAAATGAAATGGAAGTGTTGAAAACTACGTTAGGCTCCTTGAGGTTAATTTTAGGTGGTAGAGATTCAAAGGCACAGATTCCATGGCAAATGAAATGAAATGGAAGTGTTGAAAACTACGTTAGGCCCCTTGAGGTTAATTTTAGGTGGTAGAGATTTACTTCTTTTTCTGCTTAGCATGGTTTTCATGAATGCATGCTAGTTTAATGCAAAGTTGAGATGGATACATCTCCATAACAAGGTAACAAGCTCCTCATAAAACCCAGAACAACCTCTAAACACACAAATGACTGTATAAAAATGACCAATGTTCTTGTGTCTTGTGAATAAACAATAAACCCTATCATTAAACTCGTGTCAGGCATGACTCTTGTGGTTAAGTAGAAGAGCCACAGTATTTCACTGGGAATGTGGTTTACCTGCAGATCAGCTCTATCATTAGAAGAGCAATCTACTACATGATGGTTTATCAATGGCATTAAACTTTCCTTGGCATTTAAGCCAGTCTCAGGCAAAAGAGCAAACTTCTGTGTCCAAGCACGAATCCAGAAGCCCCACCCCATAGATTTTCAGTCTGTGGCCCACCCTGTCATTGTGTGCCCCAGTAGTGAAACTTATCCCCCAGTGAAGCATACCAGTTTCTTCTCTTATCCCTTCTGAGTACAGGTGGTGTTCAATAGTGTTATATAAAAAAAGAAAAAAAAACCTCTAGATAGAGAATCAAAACAGCCAGCATTTTTATCCTTCACTCCTCCATTAATTTGCTATGTGATCTTAGGCCACTCACTTACTGCCTAGGGACCCCATTGTCACATCTATAAAATGTATGATGATGAAGCAGAAACTAAATATTGACTATGATCTCTTCTAGCTTGAGATCTCTGTGAATCTAGAAACTACTTTTCTAATTTTCTGAGGAACCGTGCATTTCATTTCTGAATTAATGCCCCCCACCTTTGCTCTTGAGGTCATTTAGGGACTATATTGGAAGGCATTTCAAGCCAAGGTCTGGCAGGTGAGTAGGGGAGAGATTTGGAGGCAGGGATTTTTCATTGCCCTCTTGAAATTGGTAAATGTCTATAGCTACCTTGTCTATAGCCACCCTCCCCCCAAATTCTTATAAAACACTAATGTTGATCTTGAAGATCACGTTTGTTATTGAGAATGTACCCACAAAAAATATTTTCCTCTGCTCATCTATAGCCAACATTGCATTTAGTGGTACAGTATAGTTCATCAAGCCTATGTTTTATCCTCAGAAGCAGCTTTGCCTCAGTTTTACATTTTCAGGCACTTTTGTACTTGTGCCTCTTGATATCCAAATAGTTAATGAACTGTTGGTACACAGATTTCTTCCACCTATTAAATCAACAAATTATCCAAGTATATGTATAATTGCACGGAGGTAACCCAATTTTTGCTGCTACCTTTATTGGCTATTCTTTACTCATTCTCTGTTTTGTTGTTTTTGTTTTGTTTTTGCTGCTTAATTACTTTGGGCTACCTTGCTTATAATATTCCACTATTTAGAATATCTTAAGACTGCTCCCACGTATGCCTACACGTGCACACAAACAACTACCACCCACAAAATGAGCTATGATTTTGCAGAAGGTAAAGAAGGCTTAGGGGTGTCATGACTCCAGGACACCTTGCTTATAATATTCCACTATTTAGAATATCTTAAGACTGCTCCCACGTATGCCTACACATGCACACAAACAACTACCACCCACAAAATGAGCTATGATTTTGCAGAAGGTAAAGAAGGCCTAGGGGTGTCATGACTCCAGGAATAAGGTCTGGGCAAATAATTCACCCTGAGCCAAAGCAAACTTTAAAAGTGACATTTAAAAAACCCATAATGGGTAAGTAATGAGTGAATAAGAAGTTTGGTAAATTTTATGTGAAATGTAAATAAGGAATTTTATTATCCACATAGCTATAATTTATATCATGGGGGAATGGATACTTTGTTGGTATTTAGCTGGACCAAAAAACCAAGGTTTTTGTTTTAAGTGTATTACTTGCAGCTATTATGGTTCATTATGCAACTACCATAGCCGTGACAGCAGATAGTTCAAATCTGTTGTGGTGTTATTCTGAAAGCTGTTCTCGGAGCTCCCTATTGCTCAGGTCACTTTAGGACCAAGAGTTGGGGACTTAGAAAGGCCATCCTTCAACCCACAAAGGAGCCATTGATTGCAGTGTAGACATTGCAGTAATTTTTCTCTTTATATGATAAAGTTCCCGGAAAAAGCTCCATAAACTGAAATTTTTATTTATTGATTTCTGTTTTCCTACTCACATTCTTACATGATCATTACAGTAACTTGTAACAAGTTAGCCATTTTTTCCCTAGCCCTCTGCTATGAGTTAAATGTTCTGTACACACTTAACTGCTAAGAAGCTTCATATTTTAAAGGAATCCCTTAATAATACAAGTAATAATTCTCTAGGTAATTGGCAAAACTTTGAATTTTTCGGTCACATTTGAAAGCAGTTCCATGTAAGTATGCAGTATACAATAAGTATACAGTAGTTCCATGTAAGTAACTGCCCCCAAAGACTTAACCTATAAGCAGAATTATCATAATCACAAAGAATAAAACATGCTTATTTCCCAAGCATTAAATTTAAAGCTGCTTCTGCAAAATTAATATTATGCCCTGAATAAGGAGAGGAGATAGACTAATATATGGTGAGAATTATAGGATAATTGATTTTAAAAAACTAAACACATCTCTTGACCCTCTTTCCTCTGGAACTGTCAATCCATTTTGTTTTCTTTCCCTTCTAGCTTCTGGTAAGAGTTTATATTCACTTCCTTGCTTCCTTTTCCTTACCACACACTCCTTCCTATATCAGTAAGGATAAAGTTTTGGCCGCCATAACAAATAACTGTTACTTAAAGGAAAAATGAAGTTTTCTCTTGCATAATAATCTGAGTGCAAGGAGTTCAGATGTCAGGGACCAGTTTTCTTCTCTCTGTGGCTGCCATCCTTAAGGCATGGTCCTTACTCACAAGGCCGAAGAAGGTCACATCATGTCCACCACCGCAGCTGCTGGGTTCCTGCCAGCAGGAAGGGGAGGGCACAGGTGAGACGAAAGGCGCACACATCC
>NW_007728135.1:59900-63290 GCF_000696425.1 Galeopterus variegatus | reverse complement strand
CTGCTGGGTTCCTGCCAGCAGGAAGGGGAGGGCACAGGTGAGACGAAAGGCGCACACATCCATTCCACCGTTAGCCCATTAGGTGGCATGTAGTCTCATGGCCATGTGCAAGGGAGACCAGGAAATATAGGCTTAGCTAGGAGCCGTGCACGCAGCTCAAGTCTTGTTTGTTCTGCTACTAAAGGAAGTGGGAGAAGCTGCCATCCTTAAGGCATGGTCCTTACTCACAAGGCCGAAGAAGGTCACATCATGTCCACCACCGCAGCTGCTGGGTTCCTGCCAGCAGGAAGGGGAGGGCACAGGTGAGACGAAAGGCGCACACATCCCTTCCACCGTTAGCCCATTAGGTGGCATGTAGTCTCATGGCCATGTGCAAGGGAGACCAGGAAATATAGGCTTAGCTAGGAGCCGTGCACGCAGCTAAAGTCTTGTTTGTTCTGCTACTAAAGGAAGTGGGAGAGATGCGACTTGGCCACGTTCCCTAATCGTGAAATCAAATGGCTTCTTCTAACTCTCTGCCACTGCTCGTTTTTGACACTGATGATGTTTCTTCCATTTTGAAATGCTCATTGCTCTGACAGTGTGCTGGGCTTCTTTCTGTGAGGGTAACTACTCCTTCTCCATCTCCCTCATTAGCTCGTTTTGAAATGCTCATTGCTCTGACAGTGTGCTGGGCTTCTTTCTGTGAGGGTAACTACTCCTCCATCTCCCTCATTAGCTCCTCTTTTTCTAATCTTCTTGAAGTGTGGACCTTCCCAAGGTTCGGATCTCAGTGTTCTCCACCTCTTTTTGGCTCTATACTTTCTCCCTAGCTAGTCCCAGCTAGTTTCATAGCTTCACCTGCCGCCTCTTCACCTGTCGAGGCCTCCCACATCTTCCTACCCAGAACCAACCTCTTTTCTAAGTTTTAGAACTAAATTTCCTACTGAATACTAAACAGGATGCCCAACGTTCATCTGCAATCCTGTATGTTCTAGTGGAAATTATTCTCTCAGCTGAGGTCCCCTAACTTTCAGTTGCAATACTATCCTCCTCTTAGTAGCCAAAGGCAGACTGGAAACGCAAATACTCTTTAATGCTATAAGATTTATTTTCTGTCTATTGCTGACTCATCAGTTTTGCCTCCTCGGTGGTTACTCTTCTTTACCCTGTGTTTGTAGTGGCACCACCCTAATTCAGGACTTCTGCATCTCTCACCTGGATTATTGAAACATCCTCTCTCTCTGCCTGTAGGTTTTTTATTTCCTCTTTACTGTCCCTTAACATTGCATCCAGTTATCTTTCTAAAACAGAAAGTAGATCACATCCATCTATTTCAACATATTCTGTTGTTTTCCATTGCTCAAGAAGTAAAGGGAAGAGAATTAGCCATGGTTGGTACTTTTATTCATTATCTTATTGGGTCCTCACAACAGCACTCAAAAGAAGGTTTATTGCTATTTCATGGATAAGTACAAGAGAGTAAATGAATTGCCAGTGTCACAGTTTCACTAACAATCAACAGAATGGGGATAAGGACCCAGGTCTTTTTTGACACTAAAGCTTGACTTCTTTCTGGTATTCCATATTCCATCTCTTAAACTACAGCATGACCCTCCAAGAACCTGCTCTTAATTCACTTTCCAGCCTCATGTGCTGCAGCTTCATCCCCCTGCACCCACCATAATGACTGCTCATTGCTTCTCGCACCTGCACTTTCTTACCTTGTGTTCTCATTGGATAATTTCTTCACACTATATTGTCCCAGTTATTTCCTGCTGATCAAAATATAGTCATCCTTCAAGGACTACCTCCAAAACCAGCTTCTCTAGAAATCTCCTGAAATCCCCCTCAGTAGAAGAACTACCTTTTCCTCTGGTCTCTGACAGCTGTGTTTCCTACTAGCCTTTAACGTTTAATTTATTCCAACTTCTTATTTGAGCAGTTTATGTGTCTTTTTCCACCTGTAGGCTGTAAACCTTTCTTTGTTGCATCTTCTGTGGTGCATTCTCCAGCACAGGGCCCAATACATGTTTATTGATATAGAAAGAACTTCACGATATAGTCAAAATGATTTTAAGTGAGCATTGAAGGCCCTGGCTGGTTTGGTGCAAGCAATGATCCCAAGGAAATATGAAAGCTATAGAGGGCTTTGGAAAGATGTTCAGTCACAAACAGGATCACCCTAAGCAGAGGGTGGTAGGGGGCATTCAGAAGCCAGTGGGGGAAGGCTGGAGGGTCCAAATCACCCAGAAGGCACTGTAAAAATATAAACAGATCTACTGAATCAGAATCCCAGCGGGGGTAGAGCCCAGGAATCTGTGATTTTAGAAGCTCCCTACAGAGATGGCAGAGCAAGAACACATTTTGTGTTTAGTTGACTCAACAAATGCCTTAGCTTCACCTGTCTCTCATTTGAATATACCAGCAAGCTTTGAAGGTAGGAGAGAGGAGGATATTTCCCTGCTGATTCTTACATTCAGCCAAGTTTAGGATCTACTGGACTTAGGTGATCTTGAAGGTCTCTTCCAACCTTGATTTCCTGCAGTTTTAGGTAGGAAATGAGCTGGGCACTGACAGAGCAGATGAATTTGGCTACTTAGAAAAGGAAGAGCTGAGGACATTCTGGGAGGTCACATTGCAAAGGTGTGGTCTTGGCAACTCAAATACATTTTGGAGGAATTACAAGGTGTGATTCCTGGGATCAGCCTAAGTAACTGCCCTCTTTTCTGTGTATCCTTCTCTTAACTAGTTCCACCCTTGTCTGTCATGTTTTTGCATGTGCCTGTTTAGGGTACAAATTTTGCTTCCTTCCTTTGTTACTAGGTGTTCTGTTATGTCTCTGAACTTGCCGTCTAGCTCACCCTTGCTGTCTGCTAAAATGTACACCCCACACCTCCATTCCTAAAGGAAAATCTCGTGCAGGTTAATATAAATTCGCAATACTTAGTTTAAACACATACTTTAAAAAATGTCTATTATAGGGCCGGCCCGGTGGCGCACTGGATAGTGCGCCGCTTGGGAAGCGTGGCGGCGCTCCCGCCCGAGGGTTCGGATCCCACATACGGACCGGTTCCCGCTCACTGGCTGAGCGAGGCACGGGAGCAGCGCCGAGGGTTGCGATCCCGTTGCCGGTCCCCAGTCCGGTACGGGGGCAACACTGAGGGTTGCGATCCGTTGCCGGACACGGAAAAAAGACAAAAAAGACAAAAAAAAAAAAATTGTCTATTATGATACTGATTTAAACACATACTCCAAAATATCTATTATGTCTCAAGTGATATATATGACTCTACTCTGGAAGAATTTAGTCTAGTGATCATATACCATCATCTCCCTGAAGTTTTCTGCAATCTCTGTGAGCTATTTTTCCTCCAAAATTTGGGAGAGTTGCTGTATCTTCAGTTTTGG
>NW_007728135.1:57979-59197 GCF_000696425.1 Galeopterus variegatus | reverse complement strand
CAATCTCTGTGAGCTATTTTTCCTCCAAAATTTGGGAGAGTTGCTGTATCTTCAGTTTTGGCATTTAATGATTTGTTTTTCATTCATTTGGTTATAGACATTTTCTCCCTTAAATAAATTATAGGCCCCTAGAATATAAGTGCAGTGTTTCATACTACTTTGTTTTTTCTCTAGCACCTTGTATTTCCTTATAGGTAATAGGTGCTCAATTAATATTTGTTGAACAAATAAATGATCACTGTTTTCTTTTGCCATGTTGAAACTGATTACAAGAATTGCTTTCTGCTGCTGATAGATGAGACATTTTATTTATTTGGGTTTTGGTGGTAGAATTCCCCAAATATATCCCATATGGGTCGGTTTTTTCTAAGAATCTAAAATCTTAATAGCTTTGTTAAAGAGGATAGACATGTTCAGAACAAGAGAAATTAGTTAATGGGGTAAAACAATCACTGTCTCTGTTCTTGACTGTATTACTTTCAATTTGTTTAAAAAAAAAAAAAAAAACCCTGGGGGGGGGGGAACAAAAACAAGGAAGTGAAGATCCTTGGGATTTGTGGCTGTGCCAAGCCTCAAACCTCTTTGGAGCCCAAATCGGAACCTTAGAGAGCATCTGTCCACACTCTATTTCTCTAGTTTGGCAGAGAGCAATGGAAACCCAAAGTAAATCTCCTTCATTCAGCTAGAGTATTTCTAAATTACTTATCTGTAGGACTCCTGACAGCTCCCGCCTTGGGCAGAGATGCAACAGGGGGCTGCCTGGGTAGTACGATTTGAGGGGCGCCAGAGAGGCTCCCTGCTCCCAGACAATCTGTCCTGTTTCCTCACCCTTTTGTTTTAGTCAACTGTGCAAACAGGCTCTGATCAGTTCTAGTTTTTGGTAAGGCTTGGTAGGTGGTACAGGTTTCAAAACCCCAAAAAAGGGGGCAGTTGGCATCTGCAAGCACACACACGTCTTCCTTATCAGGATTGGAAGTGCCTTCCAAAAACTAGCTGTGCATTTCAATTAAATGTGCAGATTTATGACACACGGCGGACTTCAGTTTCCAAGCTGTCTCCCAGATGCCTCTCCCTGAATGAGGAAATGCAGTGCTGTTACCTTTCACTCTGCACCTAAATCGCTGGGTCGGCTTGGGGTGTTATGTCTACCAAGTGCAGAGTGATTGGCTTTAACTGATCATGCATTCCAGGGCAAGTCCAGGCGCCCCCCCCCCCCCC
>NW_007728135.1:56589-57710 GCF_000696425.1 Galeopterus variegatus | reverse complement strand
CCCCCCCGCCCATGTGGCCTGAGGGGGAAGCTCTGCAAAGGGAAGTGGCCTTTGTTCTGCAGTTAATCACTTGAAGTCAAAGTGTGTTTGGGCACTACCAGTGATAGCCCATGAAAATTATGAAGGTGGCAGATTTGTGTAGTCTCTAAGAGGACTCCCTTACCTATTAATAGAAAAATATCTTACTTAGGAATAGGGAAGGAAAAATTTAAGAAGTAGAAGTGGTAGACTAATTTATCATGGAATAACTTGTAAAGGCTAGATCTGATGTGTTAGGAGTTAAGTCTTCTAAGCTTGAAACCTGTATTACTTTCCTGCTGGTCTGTCTGACTATGGCTGCTAGTGAGACTGACCTGGGGGGCACAGGGTTTAGGAGGTACAGGGGTGGTCAAAGTTAAGAGTCAGACTCTGAAGAAAGAGTGGGCATAGAAGGGTATGTGTCTATCTAAATATGTGACCCTGTTGGCTGCCTGTGAATTTTGGGTTACCCATTATTTCATATTGTCTATGGCTTTTTACTCTGAGTTTTGTCTTCTTACCCTTCGGCAATATTCCACGTAGACGAGTCAATGATGATATCACTGGCTGCTGCACTGAGGAAGAAATTTCCCTTTACATTGAGGAGTTAATGAGTTTGGTCTTTTTTTTTTTTTTTCCTTTTTACCAACAGTGGAGAGTGACTTTCCTTATTTCATTGACTTTCATAACTGTTGGCCATGTGCAGTAGTTATATCAAGAATTCAGAAATACCTTGTGAGCGAACGTTGTCAGGAAGGATAGAGGAAAGTGTGGTCCCCACAGCCCTGGCAGGTCTCCTTGATTGCACTTCCTTATTTAGAGCCAAATCTGGACATTAGCCCCTTTTCCCCTGGCTATTGGGAAACAACTTGACTCAGGGAACCTGGGGGCAGTACCTTGTAGAGACATGAGGAGTCTGTAAAGACCCCAGTGAACTCCAAAGAGTAGACAGAGCCTTACTTCTGACAATCATACTACTAGGCAATGTCTGGAGTGATAGGCGGACATAGCCATGTGCTTTGAAAAACACATTTAAAAAGCCCATGGGCCGGCCCGGTGGCGCACTGGATAGTGCGCCGCTTGGGAAGTGCAGCGGCGCTCCC
>NW_007728135.1:45160-55611 GCF_000696425.1 Galeopterus variegatus | reverse complement strand
GGCTTGGACCTTCAGCTTTTATCATCCTGATTTTTAGGGAACAGGTATTCCCTGTGGCATGTTGACTTAGGGGCACATTACTCTACATGTGGGCACCAGAGCATGCCTTATCCATTTTCTAGACTAATTTGACCTCTTTTGTGTAGCGATGAGTGACAGTAAGTCTTCTTTTAAAGAGATTCCTATTACAGCTGGTCAGATTCCATGCTTTTCCCAACATGCATTTTATGAACAATATTCCCTCAATGCCTCTTTTTTCTTTGCCATTATCCACCAGTGTTTCCAAAGCCATTGACTTTGTCTTGATTAAAGAAGTGTACATGATCTGGGTCATGCAGTGATTAATGTTTTTAGGTCACACTGCACTGGATGGCTGATAGGGCTTCCTCTTAGACCAAAACTTTACTTCTGTGTTCCTGAAGTCACTTCCTTGATCCAATCATCTACATTACAAAAGCAAGTGACTTATTAACAGGTATGGCCTGGTAGTATTACCAAATGTTATTTTTTCCACTAGCTGAAATGAACTGGTTAGTATCACTTAGAATTTCTAACATATGACCAATAGGTATTTAAAAGAGAATGGTGTTTTTCAGGGATCATTTACCCATTTCTAAACACTAAAATTAATCCCACTGTTCAGAGTGTAGACGCCAACCTCAATCATGATTTGAGACCAGTTGTGTCCAGACACCAATTGTCAGCCTATGGGACTTTTTTTCATTAAAAATGTAACTTAGGGGCTAACCAATTAGCTCACCTGGTTAGAGCATGGTGTTGGTAACACCAAAGTCAAGGGTTCAGATCCCTGTACTGCCAGCCATAAAATAAATAAATACATAAATAATATATATGTAACTCATACTTAAGAGTTATTCCAAAGTTAATAGTTTGTTACAATTCAGGCAGATATTTAGAATGGGAAAGAGAGGAAAGAGAAAAGAGCAGATGACCCTCCAGAAAATTTCATTGCTGTCACAGAATCAACTTGGGAAGAGCCTGAGGCAGGGTATAATAAGACAGACCCATTTCACTTTCATTCTAGGGTTATTAAAATAAAAGAAAGCAAATAGAAACTGGAAAGTAAAATAGTGCAGAAATCAGGAAGATCAAGCAAAATTCCAGGCAAGACCATAAATGAAATGAAGCATAATGAAATGTGAAATCATTCCTGCCTTTTTGAGAGGGAAATAAGCAGGTGCCCCACTTACTTTCCACATTTTGGCTCATCTGAACCTGTCCCCACAGTGCCTGTGTGAGGATTTGCCAGAGATCGGTGATCTCACATGCTTAGAACATGCCTGGAGAGCAACAAACAGGGTAGAGTGGTAGAGCTGGTGTCTTGTTAGAGCCCCAAAGCTGGAATCTGGTAGCTATGGCTGTCAGAAGAATCATCCCATGAAGAGGCCTTGTCATCTTAAATCGGTTGTCTGTCTCCAAGACATCCCTGGACAATTCTTTAGGAAGAAACCTTCTGTTGGCCGTCATTCTCCTGAAGAGGAGAGTAGTTTGGTTTTTTTCCCTCCTTGCCCCCTAGGAGCTTCAGTAAGTTTTGTAAAATTTCATACACAGGGGTTATTCAACTTTTTTTTTTTTAAACAGCAGAGCTCTTCGTCCAAATGAAAAGATACATGAAATTGCCAATATACAAAATGAAGTAAAGCTTTTCTTATTGAAGCAGGGCTTGCAGATGTTGGGGTCTAGAGGATCCCCTAATTCTTCCTTCTCTCTTGGAAGCACTTTTGTTGAATGTTAAGGCTCTTAGGAAGACAGTTGGAAAACACTGCTCTAAACTTTTGGTTTTTCCAATTGTGACCAGGAGTGTAGAACAGCCTAAACAGTCTATCTACCCCACTTCTCAATGTCTCACTTGTGTCTTTATTGGCAGGTGTGCTCAATCCCTAAGGTCAAAAGTGAAGGTACTTCTATTATTAGAAACTTCACGATGATTTCCGTTCCTTCTACTTTGTACACTATGAACCAATGAAATACTTAATATCAGAAGAATAGGACATGGTACTTTTCTCAGTCTCATAGATGACTGGGTTCTGAATTGGTTTGATTTAGCTATGGGCATATAAATTTAGTCTGTAGAAAGCTCAGAGTATGCCCAGATTTAAGCTGTCTCCCCAAATAAGACTTTAATAGTGAGGAGCCTAAGCCTCTAAACTGAAAGGCATGTGACTCTTTGAATGCAGTTCACCTGGCTGCCTGTGACCCGTGCTCTCTGATGGGTTGAAGAAAAATTGTGATTTTGTACATTATCCAGCTCTTTCCATTGTTAGGATGGGAATAATGTGCTCTTGCAGCTTTCTGCATTCTAAGTGGAAGCAGAACTCCCTCCCCCAGGTGATTCTAATACGAAATCAAGGTTGCAAACCACTTCTGTAAAGACTAGGCAGGAACACTGTGCCATCTCATGCTTGTGTCTTTGCTCAATAAATAGACTTTGCAGCAATTGCAATTTACTGGGACCCCCAATAACTCCTTAGGGAGGACGTGCCATGAGAAAGAAGATTTTTACTGAGGCATTTATGAATTTTAGGAATAGGTATTTTCTTTCTCTAACATGTTTGTATGTTTTTTTGTATATTTCAAATTTCTTTTGGAGGGCTTGCCATATAACCTTTAAAATCAAGTCTAGGTGCTTGCCTAGGAGTAATCATGAGCAACTATGAGTGATATTCTAGAGTAAATAATTAGAAACAAAAATAGAACAAACATCTAGGCCAGAAACAAAAACAAGTCCATAAACGATTGAGCCAAGGAGAAGACTGAGCATGTATGTAGCTAGAAATTACCCAACTAGCAGGTTTTCTTTGATTAAATGCAAGAATGTTCTTACCTCCTAGTGAAAGAAGCAAATTCTAGACTTGGTACAAATATATATACCCTCTCTGAGTCTCAGTCTCCTTGTGGGCAAAGTGTTGTGGATACTTTTTAAAGCCTGGAATGTGTACATAAGTTGACGCGTATAAATATTTAGCACATTTGAGTGGCTTTGACCACTCTTTCTTTTTCCTTATTTAGGACTCAATTGGCTAATCAGTAGCTGGAACTAGACTTTTAACTGTTTTTATGTTCTTTTTCCAAGGATAAATGCAAAAAGTAATCATTTTACAACTCTGAATTGTTTACTAAACATTTAGACTGTTTAAGGTGGGGAAAAAAGTTATCAATGCAAGTCAATTTTTTTGCCTTTTAGATATTTACTAAGAACTGACTGTGCCTGGCTCTGTGCTGGATATAGGAACAGGGAGAGGTCCCAAATATGCATAAGGCATGGTCATTGTCCTCAAGTGGTTCTAGTGGTTTAAAGGAAATAAGACACCTATCCAGTTCTAAGATGAAAAGCCTTAAGTGCCTTAAGAGAGGCACAAAGTGCCTTTTCACTTGAGAAAAGAGCAATTACTTCTGGCTAAGAGAGATGAAGGAAGCTTTCATGACTTTGGCACTTAACCTGGGAATAGAAGAATGGGAAGAATTTGAACACATGGAAATGAGTAAGACAGTCATTGAGTGAACAGTAGAAGCAAGATGCAGAGGTGAGAAAAGAAATACGCAAAGAATGGCGAGTCGTTTGACTGGGACGTGGAGCACTCAGAGTGAGGTAAAGGAAAGGATACTTGACAAGTAATCACATATAATATTTTCTTTAAATTTCACAGCAAATGTTATTTTTAGGTATGGTATTATTCCCACTTTAACAGATGAGGAAAGAGGAAATTGAGGCTCAGAAGGGTGGAGTGCCTTGTCCAAGGACACTCAGCTAATTAAACTGGCATACTATCAATACAAAAAGAGATCTGGATCTGAAAAGATGAGAAACAAGTAAACTAAATTTAGAAAAGGGAGAGATTTGATTGCCAGGCTAAAGAATTTGAATCATATACTGTAGCACAGGGATTGGCAAACTACAGCCTGTGGGCCAAATCTGGCCCACTACCAGGGTTTGTAAATAAA
This sequence comes from Galeopterus variegatus, assembly GCF_000696425.1. Lineage (NCBI taxonomy): Eukaryota > Metazoa > Chordata > Mammalia > Dermoptera > Cynocephalidae > Galeopterus > Galeopterus variegatus. The sequence continues at coordinate 51,648 of NW_007728135.1, read as the reverse complement.
GTTAATAAGAACACAGCATCATCCTGTCGTTCATGTATTTTTATGGCTGCTTTCACACTACAGCAGCAGAGTTGAGTAGTTGCAGCTGAGACCGTATGGTCCACAAAGCCTGCAATATTTACTTTGTGGCTCTTTCTAGAAAACATTTGCTAACCCCTGCTACAGTTGATTGGGAGGCATTGAAAGTGTTTGAGAGGAGAAGTGATTTTCTTAGAGTCATGCATTACTAATTGAGACCATCTTAATCGGTAGGACGGACTGGGGGGACTGGATCGTTTAGAAGACTATGTCAGTTCAGTTGCCAGGGCTCTCATCACTTCACTCCTGGACTATCACAGCAGCCATCCACCAAGTCTTCAGGTCGAAACTTCAAAGCTTACGGAGTCCAAGCAGGCAACAAAAATGAGTGAAGTGTGCTGGATTCAAGCGAGCTGATGGACCCTGCCTGACAGCCTCTAGGCTGCGGGTGTGACAGAGACTGACAGGAGGTGCCACGAACACAGGTGCTCCTGCCCCATCTGATTGTGCTGCACAGTAATGCCACTCAATGTGGCCAGACCTTCCAATTTTATAAGAGAAGTCAGATATTTGAATGCTTACATGAAATCTGCATTTACAAATGATAGCAACCGAATTCAAATGTATTTAAACCTCCTGTGGCTGATCAAAACTGAATTTAAATTTATTTAAACCCTCTGAGGTTGACAGTCCTCCAGCTTGCATTTTCTTCCCACATAATTGTTAGAACGCTGATTCTGAGCAAATGTAATGTGATCAACAACAATAACCACTGTAGCTTGGCAAGCATATGACTTTGCCCACCGTTTTTGAGCAGCATTTTCAAAATAGATGACTAGATAGCTCAACTATCAAGCTCTTGTCAGGTCAAAGCAGTTTTTAAGATCTACCTATATTGCTGTGTCATACCAATGTATGTGACATAGCTAGATTGTCAGAATATTTAAGCATTTGTTTCTTATCATAGATCTGATATAAAAGCAGCTAAAAAACATGCTGGCCCTCTAAACATGATGTGAACTCTGATGTTAAGGACATACAGAGAATCGAGTGAGAATTTACTGGTTTGTATTTGGCAGGATGAGCCTTGAGCATTGGTGATATTATATTCACATGAGATTTAAGGGACTTTAAATTGTAACGGACTTGCATATCTTCCCCATTATGATGCCTAAAGCTTTATAGGTTAGAGACTAATCATTTGTAATCATTTATTTACTCAATATTTATTGCTCACTTACTATATACCAAGTACTATGCAAGGTGCTGAGAAAAGAAAGACAATGGAGTCATATTCCTTGCCTTTGAGAAGCTCCAGTCTAGTGTGAAAGGCACTACCTAAAAATGATCACAACACAGTAAGATAAGTGAACCTTGGAAGTAGGTGCAATGAAAGAGGGAGGGAGGGAGGGAGGTATCAACTCTGTTCAACTAAATACCTTTCTTTATGGAACAAATGTGCCCTGGAAAATCTCAGGCAGGAAGAACTACCTAATTATGATTCCCCATGTTCAAAAAGTACAAATTTCAAGACAATGACAGCAAAGCATTAACTAGGGGCCCCCTGTGACTGCACAGATTTGCATGCCCGTGAAACTTCATGGGTTCAGTGTATTCAAGGAAGCAGTATTTTAGGGAAGTAAAGGATTTTTTCAATAATTTTGTTCTGTCAGCCATTCATTCAGTGATCAGTTATGGCATGCATATGTATGCCAGCTACTGTATCAACAGCTTAGGGATACAGCAGTAAAAATGATAGTCGCCACCTGTACTCTCATGGATCTTACAGTCTAGCTGAGAGCTCTGTGTGTGATCGTTTTCATTATCTGGTCCACTTTTGTCTTGACTACATTCTGTGAAAAATACTGAACAATCCAATGAGTCTTACTTTTCCTTTGTATTTATATAGTATAAGTAGAAAATATAATTTTTAAATGTACAAATATATAAAATTATGTGAGGAACAAGTGTTATTTTGCTTATCAGAAAAATATGGTTAATATAGAACAAATTACTTACCTGGAAGTTCTATAATATTTGAAGCTTATATTTTATTTATAGTACTTATCTCCAGAAAAGTTAGAAAAAAAAAATGAGGAAATAGATGCAACCTTTGTTTTGCAGTTTAAATAGTTTCTTCTATTTTATTTGGTTGAGAAATAAAATATTTCATATTTGCACCATGCAGAGCTCCTGGATAGGAGTTTTAGTCTGTGTTCAGATCAGAAAAATTGAGGCGAGTTTAGTTTGCTAAATCTCAGGGCAATAGCATTGGTCAATTTGGTTTGCATTCAGAACACATCTAATTAATGATACTGCAAGACAGTACTTAGCTAATAGCTTGTTTAGTTTGTAGACAGGAACTATTGCCTGGCATTCTTAAGGAATTCCTTTATCTCTTTGATGAAAGACTCAGTAGTGGCTTATCCTTTATTGATCACTTGCTATATGCTAGATGTTTTACATATATTGATTCATTTAATCCTCACAATATCACTGGAGGTTAATATTAACCTCCATTTTATAGATTAAAAAACACAAATTTAGTAAAGTTGATTAACTTGCCCCAAGTTTTCTAGTGACTAGCAGAGTTAGAATCAAGTCTAGCTGACACTGAAGCTGCTTGCCACTAAGCCGTGCCTTCTCCCATTCCTTTGTCAAGGCTGCCATGTGAAAGGGAGACATAATCATTGAATGAAAACATGTGAAGAAGAGCAGGATAGGATTGCTGAGATCAGTGTCATCATAGGAAGTTTGGAGGGTACATGACTGCCTGTAGCCTGCAGAGCAGCCACTGACCAGTAGGAAAAGGTTTGCAGCAGGGACAGGACTGGAGGTTGGCTTCCATTTCCTGCTGCTACCTCCTCAACCATCACCATTACCTCGGATATTCAGAGGACATGAAGAGTGGGTGCAGAGCCACTGAGGCATGTGGGAATTGAGAAAGCAGTGCTGAACAGAGGCAGGGTAGAAGACCAAGTCTGAAAGAAGAGAACAGAATTAGAAAGTGAAAAGGAACTACTAAAGCAAAAGATGGCCTCCCAAAAGTTCCCTTAAAGTTAGGGAGCCCTGAGAGAATTAGTAATTCCTAACCACTCCATTGGAACTGGGATGACAGGCTCACTAGCAGATGCTCCCTTTGAAAAGCAACCTGGCTGGAGAGAAACCAGGGAGAACAGATGCTGAGGCTGTGGCTTCATCTGCAGCAGCACCGTCTTGGTTGGCAAATCTCTTACCTGTCAGAGTCTGACCTGAATCTGATCCTTCAGTGCATCCTTTTATTGTGAGGGTTTAGACACAGTTATCGCTGCAAACAGAAAATTTATTAGGCAGTGGTGGTGTGTGCACTCTGACTCATGTCAATATTGAGAAATGCCCATTCTCAAGGCAGCTTTACAAATGTATTTCTTCTCGGGTTAAACAAATAATGATTTGTTTGCTCATTTTTGTCTCATTTTTATTTTCTGATGCACAAGTCAGTATGTTGAATTCATTGCAACTAACTTGTGCGTGTGGGCAGATAAATTGGATTATTAAGTGTGTGGGTTAAGTAAATTGTGTAAAATCAGCTAAGTGAAGGGCTAAGTCACTCAGCTACTTGTAGATGCTAACAAGTATGTGACTAATATTGAGCAATCTTTTATTTGAGGCCCTGAAGAAAAAGCATCTTACTTTTTTAAAAATGTCTTTGACGGCCGGCCCGGTGGTGCACTGCTGTAGTGCGCCACTTGGGAAGTGCAGCGGCGCTCCCGCCGAGGGTTCAGATCCCACATACAGACCGGTTCCCGCTCACTGGCTGAGCGAGGCATGGGAGCAACACCGAGGGTTGCGATCCCGTTGCTGGTCCCGGTCCGGTACGGGGGCGACACTGAGGGTTGCGATCCGTTGCCGGACACGGGAAAAAAAAAAATGTCTTTGAGTTGGTATTTTAAATCTTAAAAATAAATTTTAAGAATGAAAATACAAAGGATAACAAGACACACTCATGTTCTCACCACCTAAAATTACAATGATTAACATTTGTCACATGTTCTTTAAGATTTTTTAATAAAAAAGAAGCATTGTAGATAAAATGAAATTCTATTTGACATGTTACCCCCAGTCCCAGACTCATCCTTATTAAGTTATTGTCTACCTAGCAATGACTTCTATCATGAAATTTGTATCTTTCTAGCCTGTTTTGAATACTTCTATATGTGTGTGTGTATATATATGTGTATTGTATATAAACATAGATATATGTTTTCATGTATGTTTATATACCCATTGGCACATCTGTGAACAATATTGCTTTGTGGGTGCTATTTATGTATGCGAAGTAACATACTGCATGCACAGTAACGACAGTACTAACATTTCAGTGATTACTGTGTACCTGAGCTGCACTCTCTCAGTCCTTTCAGTGATCCTGTGTAGCAGATACTATTATTGTTATTCCCTTTTTTAGGAAATCAAGGCACACAGAGAAGTCACTTATGCAAGGTCACACAGCTAATGAGTGGTGGGGCTGAGAACTCATACTGCAGTCGGGCTCCGGAGCCTGAGCTCTCGACCATCATGCTAGATGGCCTCTTCACTGTGTCACTCTGCAGGTTCTTCATGCTCTCAGTGTCATCTTTCTCATACCTGTGATTGTTGAATTTGTAGCTCTAGTTTATTTCTTTTCAGAGTTATACCATATTCCATTGAATATAATACATGAGCAGCATTGTGTGGTGGCGAAGGCCATTTTACATACCTGTAAAATGGGAATAATAAAAGTTTCTATCTCACAGGGTTGTCATGAGAATTTAATGGTTTAATTCAAATAAAGCAGGTAGAACAGTACCTGGCACAGATTAAGCACCCAATAAATGTTAGTTATTATATGCTGTTACATATGCATTACCTTATCGAATCTAATCATTAGATTGTTTCCAAGTTTTTCACTACTGCGTGTTTTGCCACAGCGAAAGCCCTGTGTATAAACGTTTCTTTTGGTTATCGCCCTAGAAGAGGAATTGATGACTCATGGAGTGTGTGTGTTTTCAGTTTTGCTTGATATTGCCAAAGCCAGCTGTACCAATTACACTCCCTAGTGCACCGTGTGGTGATTCCAATTTCCCAGCATTCTCACTAACAGTTGATGTTGTCTGACTCTTAGATTTGCCAGTCTGAAGGATAAGAAATAATGTTGTTGAATTAAATTTTTATAACAGCTTTATTGAGATCTAATTCAAATACCATAAAGTTAATCCTTTTAAAGTGTACAATTCAGTGATTTTTAGTATATTCACAGGGATGTGCGACCATCACCACCACCTAATTTTAGAAGAAATTTCTCCCCTATTAGTAGTTGCTCCCCATTTTCCCCAGCTTATGACACTGCTAATTTCTGTCTCTGTGAATTTGCCTATTCCGGATATTTCATATAAATGGAATCATATATGTACAATATGTGGGGGGTTTTTGTGTGTGTGACTTGCTTCTGTCACTTAGCATGTTTTTGAGGTTCATCCATGTTGTAGTATGTATCAGCACTTTATTTCTTTTTATGGCCCAATAATATTCCACAGTATAGATATACCACATTTTGTTTAGCCAATCATCAGTTGTTGAAAATTTGGATTGTTTCTATTCTCAGCTATTATGAATAATGTTTCTATAAACACTCGTATGCAAGTTTTTATAAGGACATATGTTTTCATTTTTCTTTGTTATACATATATTTATACAACAGGCCATGGAATTGCTGGGTGATATGGTAACTGTATGTTTAACATTTCGAGAAGCTGCCAAACTGTTTTCCAAAGTGACTTGCACCATTGCGCATTTCATCAGCAATGCATGAGGGTTCCAGTTTCCCCACGTTCTCACCTCCAACATTTTTGTCTGTCTTTTTGATTCCAGCCATTTGAGTGGATGTATCACAATAAGGTGGTATCTCATTGTGGTTTTGATTCGCATTTCTCTGAAGATTAATGATGTGGAGCATCTTTTCATGTGCTTATTGACCATTTATATGTTATCTTTGGAGAAATGTCTGTTCAGATTGTTTACCCATGAGAGGGGGTGTAATTTGTCTTTTTATTTGAATTTTAAGAGTTCTTCATGTATTCTGGATATAAGTTTCTTATCAAATATACAATTTGAAAATCTTTTTTTCCCATTCTGTAGGTTGTCTTTTCACTTAATTGGTGTGAATTTTAATATTTGTATTTTTTATATGTTTCCTCAAAACTTCAACTTTCACAATCATCTCAATGTACCCTGCTAAGGGAAGTGAACACCACTGTGTGCACTATGTAATCCATTCATTGGAAACTATCACATTGTTCACAAAAATACAGTCTTCTCAAGGTGGTCTAGGTAAACCTCTCAGCCAGTAAAGAAAATTTAGTTTTGCTAAAGCAGAGGAGAAGACTTCAACCTAATTAGAGTTTGAATTTAATAATGAAAAGCATTGAAAAACCATGCCTGTATTTCCAAAC
>NW_007728135.1:43751-44190 GCF_000696425.1 Galeopterus variegatus | reverse complement strand
CTAATTAGAGTTTGAATTTAATAATGAAAAGCATTGAAAAACCATGCCTGTATTTCCAAACTGCTGATTGGTCAATTCAGAAGCATTTGGATCTCTATTTAACCTGACCTCTTCCTTTTTCTTTCCTTTTTTCTCTTTCTTTCTTTCCCTCCTCTCCCCTCCCTGCCCCCTGTTTGTATTTCAGATTGAAAATGGCTCAGGAATCAGTCAGCAAGTTGACGTCAGAGAAGAAAGTGGAAACAAAGAAAATCAATCCCACTGCTAGTCTGGTGAGATGCATTTTTCAACATAACCTCCAGACTTTTGGTTATAGCTGAGGTATACCCAGAAGCATGTCTGAATTTAAAGGATAAAGCTCGGATTAAACGTAGTGTCCAGATTCTCAGTTCCCATCCCAGAGTAGCAAATGGTAAAAAAAAAAAAAAAAAAAAAAAAAAAA
>NW_007728135.1:29392-43095 GCF_000696425.1 Galeopterus variegatus | reverse complement strand
AAAAAAAAAAAAAAAAAAAAAAAAAGAATACGTAGGGGTGGAGGATCAAACCGTGGCTTCTTATGTTTTCCCTGCAAACTCAACAGAGGTCATTACTGATAAACCAGGTTCAGTCACTTGCCGTTTCACAACCTTCCACACCCCACCCACACCAGGATCCCCTTTATCTCAAAGTGCCTTTCTCCTGAAATGTTCAAGTATACTCAACCTCATCAGTTCCTTTTCCATATTAAAGAAAGGGGCAGGGATTATCCTATTTTGATAGTTGGGAAAATTGAGATGCAGAAAGGTGCAGCCTACCTAGGGTCACTTGGCAAATGGATGACAAAAACCGGAACCAGATTCTGGGTCCCCTGACATCCCTCCCTGTGCCAGAAAGCGGCAGTCTACTCAGTCTTCCTAGGCCTGAGAGAAAGTTGTCCTGCAGAGTCCAGTTTTCAGTAGGGAGCACAGTGAATCTCCACCTTTGTGTTACAGACAATAGTCAGCACAGCTGAATGGTTAAGAACCCAGAAAGTTGTGGATGAAACTGCCTGGGCTAAAATCCCAGCTCTGCCACTTAATAGTTGTAAAACCTTAGGGAAGTTACTTTGCTTCCTTCTCTTCATTGAAAAGAGGGAAATGATATTGTCTTTGCTTTAGGGTTGTTTAGAGGAAACTGGGAAGAAACATGTAAAAGTACCTAGTGCATTATAAGAGCTCAGTAAGGGTTGGCTGTTTTCCTTGCTACTGTGAATCCCATCTGCTTGGCTGAGCTGCAGTGAGTGGCAGGTGGGGTATTGCTGTCCTCACTTTGATGCTCCAACCCTACCTTCTCCGGGCCCTGATCTCCCCTAGCTGCTTATTTTATCCTTTCATATTATAAGTATTTTTTTGGCAGCTGCTTTAAATCCTGTGAAGATCTAAGTGGGGCCTGAGTTATAAAGTGAGATTATTTATGTTGAACAACCATGCTGAGTGAATGTCACATGAGGTTGATGATTGAGAAATGGAGAAATCAGTGCCACATAGCTCGGTCAGGCAAAGCCATGGTTAGTGCACATACCCCCTACCTGAAGGGACACATCCTCTGGCCCATTTGCTGGTACATTCATTACACTCATTTGTATGATTTTCAGTGGCAGTGGGATCACCCCTGATTTTTATCTTCCTCATTTGTCAGCCTCTACGCCTTTCTCCAGTCCTCTTATTTGAACCTCTGTGCTGATTTTTGCAACTGAACCTATTCCCCTGCGACAGAGAGAATGGGTCAGCCTGGTAGACAGAGGGGAAACAGTGCGTTTACCATGGCATCTTTTGTAGGTTGACTTTCACTGTGAGCAAGCTCCTAATTGCGAGCCTTAACTTGTTAGGGTTGTTTCTTTTGTTGTTTGTTTGTGTAAGTGAGTGGAAATCACAGCAGAACTTGTAAACTCATTTTTGATTCAATCACACAATTCAGAGATGGAGGCCAAACTCAGGATGGGTGTATAAAAATCATCACTTAAGTTTATATCTAGGCCAATTTTGTAATTCACTGCAACATCACATCTCATAGATCACAGGCAGCTAAGGATCAGTTCTCAAAGGGATTCTCTCTGCATCTGCTCTTTCCAAATGAGTGTGCTTTTCCCTTTTCCTTTTTAGCCTTCTATTTGCCCTCCCCTAGGAGCAGACATACTTACTCTTACCGTGCTTAATGTACTTGCTTCTCTAGAGTCACGGCAAGAGTGAGCATCCATGTTTCTCTTCTGTGTGCTCTTGTTTATTTTTCTGTGTTCCCAGCAGACTTCTGCACCCTTCCCCTGTAGAAGGCTATCACTGGGGACAGAGTACAGGGGGCACAGTGCAGGACACCGAGGCAGGATGGGGAGCACAGTGCAGGACACCATGGCAGGATGAGAGCTTTGCCATTCTGCACTGACTAAATGTGCTCGTCTTCCATTTTGCACAGCCTTTGTTCAGTTCTGCCAGGTTTGGTCATTTGTAGATACATTGCACTTGGAAACAATGATGGTTTTTCATATCTAGACTATTGAAAAACTATTTCTTGAGTATTCCCTAATTCCATCAGTGGGCCAAGTGTGGGGATACGAGAAGTCTTTGAATAACACCACAAAGTCAGGGTCTTTGTCACAAAAGAAGGAACAGAGCAGACCAGCCTTGTATGGTATTGATGTTCTAGATGAATATAGTCAGTTGACTGGCTGGTTGTTCATTTTTTGTTTGTTTTTTGGGAAGGAAGGGTGATTGAGAAGTCTTTGAATAACACTACAAAGTCAGGGTCTTTGTCACAAAAGAAGGAACAGAGCAGACCAGCCTTGTATGGTATTGATGTTCTAGATGGATATAGTCAGTTGACTGGCTGGTTGTTCATTTTTTGTTTGTTTTTTGGGAAGGAAGGGTGATATATTGGGAGGGGCTGGTAACTGAGGGTTTAGGGAAAGAGGGATAGCAATGCTCTCATTTTCTAGGGTGTATGGTACAATTCTACCCAGCATTCTAGACAAATGTGAGAAAGATGAAAAATGAAAGAAATGATTATTTTTTTCCCCTTAAACAACAGAAAGAAAGACTGCGTCAGAAAGAAGCCAGCGTGACCACCAAGTAAGACAGACACGAAACGATGACAGTGAAGACATGGTACCTTGCATGCTCCTTTGCAACAACAGTGCTGAAGAAAGTTCTTGAAAGATATGTTACTCGATGTTTGTTTTGCTCATCTCTTTCTGAGGTCATCTGCAGAGAGCACCTTGTGCCTTCTTTAAGAAGTCCCTTATTAAGCCACAGGAACAATGAAAAGCTATTTAAGGGAACATTGTAGGAATATTCGATAACTGTTTCTCATAGAGATCATTGTTTCTCAAAGTCTGTTCCGTTATTAAGGCCAGAAGAAAGACCAAGATTTTCCAAACTTTTTTAAAAGCTGAGATTTCAAGCTTTCTAACCCAGGCTTGATATGTGTAACCTTGTTACAACCTCGTAGAAGAAGAGAAGGATCTTTCACAATAATTGTCTTGGGAGAATTCGAGCTTGGTTTTTACACATTGCTGTTTTGATTATTGGTCTTAATTTTGATCTCATTGCAGCAAGATCCTGCAACATCTTTCTCACCAAAAATGTTGGAATTTACCAAAACTATTTTTAAAAAGGTCTAAGACTATGCATTTCCCAGATTAGGGAAAAGATTTTGTTGTTGTTGTTGTGTATGTAACGGATAGGAAAGAATGCTTATTTTTATGTCAATTCATTGTGGTTTCCTGGGCCAGCAGAGATTCTGCACCGCACCTCCCAAAAGATGCTATAATACCCAAGCAGGGTCAGCTGCGGGGTTAGAGCACCCACTTGGACAGGCGACCCGGTGGCAGAGCACATTTCATGATTCAGAGCAGTTGTGAATGGGCAATGGCTTGCTGATGTGCTGCTGAGTTCTACATCATGTTCTGGGACTTTGTGGTTGGACCTCTCCCACCACCCCCAGGAGGCAGTTTCCAGACAGGAGAGCAAATGCCACTTGCAGCCTTTTATCCCGACCTTGGCTGGCAGGCATGTGAGATAGGGTGAAGCAGGCATCTTTGATATCGAAAATCTTAAGGGCAGAAAAAAAGTTCCTTATATCACAATACAGAGAAGGTGATCACATTAATATTAAACTTTGAGTGGAGTGTCACGCATGGGCAGCTTTTTCTGACCTTGGCCCTTGAGACACAGAGGGAAGCCACTTTGGACCTCTCCCTGATATTTTTCCCTTAAGCCACTACTCTTTGAATCTATCTTGTGAGAGGAAAAGAAAGAGGACTGGGGATGAAGGGAGAATAGATCAGAGATGGTCAGTTTTAGGCCTTGAAGGAAGAGAGGTACAAACTTTCTCTTCCCGTTGGTGGAGGACAGTCTGGAGATGAGCAAAATCTTAAACCTCTTCCCCATCCAGCAGCCATGTGTGGCCTGCCCATTGCCCCAGCACCGTTGTAGAACCTTTGAACTTGCCAGGTGTCTGAGTGTCTTCCCACGATATAACTGCAGTCATTAGCTCCCTCAGGGACACTCCTGTCATAGACCCAGCTAATGACAGCAGTACTATATATCCTAGTGTAGCATCAGCTTTGGGAATCAAGGATGCTCAGTCAGGATCAGATGAAGTTTCAGGAGCCATATTTATGCAGGTGCTAACCACCTTTTCTGATGGTTCATAAGAAAGGAATATGATAATATATGGTCAGGGGGTTTTTTGTTTGTTTTGGGTTTTTTTTCCCAAAATGAAGAAATCAGACAAGCAAAAGAGAAAAGCTGATAAGTAACTTACATGACTAAGAAGGCTAGAAGTTGCTTGTGAGCAAGAAGCTTATCGTACTGCTTTCTTATATTGTTTCTCTTCATTTTTACTTACCTGTGAAGAAAACCAAGGGATTTCATCAATTTAAAACAAATTCCGCACACACAGCCATCCTGTGCTCCATGATGTTCCTTCTAGTGTTGTGCAGAAGAAAAGTGCCGATTTTGCCCATGCCATGGAAATCAGCTCTGAGCTCAGCAAGGCCAGTATAAGTCTGGATCCCGTGAGTCCTCATGGACTCGATGGGCGAGAACAGCAGGAGCTTTTCAGTGGAGTCACTGCTGTCCATTTCAGGACTCCAAGCAGGATGCTCACGAGAAGTCACTGAAGGTAAGCAGGACTGTCTTCAAGGACACCCTCTCCAGGAACCAAGGCTGAAGCATAATGAGTGGAAACAATTAGTCTAAACACAGCCCCCTTTTGGATTTTACCCTAGTGAACAGGCTAAAAATTTGCAGTAAAATACCTCTGTCTAAAGAGCAAGGTTTGCCTGCTTCTGTTGGGGACACCTAGTGGTTTTGCAACACTGGTCCGATGCATTACATTAGTGTTTCAAGATGCCGTGACAGAATCTGCATTATTCTCACCCAGTTTGAACCCTGCATTATGTTTCTGGGATGCCCCCTCCCAAGTCCACCATGTACCACATTGTTGACACAGCCTTCACTTCTAACTCAAGTTGATGCTCAGTAAAGGCTAACAAGAGTTTCAAGATGGTCCATCGAAAACAACCTGGAGGCCTTTAAAATGATCCCTCTAATATGCAGTGAGATTGTATTAAATGCAACAGGTGTGTCTAAACTTTTTGTGGAGAGGGAGTGGTTGGAATACCACATAGCAGCTTGAGCACTTCAGGCAAGCAGGCTTTAGGTGGCTGTTCCAGGCACAGCCTTCCCTGAACTAGAAAGGAGAGTGTCCGGGATTGCTATCCTGTGTTTAACCAGACACTAACACCTGATTTACTAGTAAGACTCTGAGAAACCTTAACTTAGAAAGAACTTTATCTCTTTCTACCAATGATTTCCAAGTGTATCATATATTATTACACTAAGGCACATTATATAGGCATGTTAGGGAAAAAGCATCAGGCCTTTGAGGTATCAGAAATCAGGTTAGGAAGTGTGCCGTATGGCTTTTAACTTGAGAGTAGGCAGCTTACTGGGAAGAAAATAGGAAAAAGTGTGGCCGTGCAGCAGTGGACATGCGTGACAGCGGTGGAGGCCTGCCTGCCCGACAGTTGGCTTTTGAGTCCTTAAATTGACATCTGTGATGCCTTCGCACACACTCCCTGCAACTACCTGGGAACTGGAGAGAAAGAACTTCTGAAATTTGAGAAGTAGCAGAAAGAAACCTGGTGTAATTACTACATTTTTAAATGTTCTCACCGAAACAAATGGCCAATATGGTTGAGGAGCTGAGTGTCAAATGGGGTGCCATGCTCCGCTCCCCCTGTAAGGACAGTAGAAGCTGCAAACCTGCTGAGCCTCCTTTAGGCACCTCCTTTTTAAAAAAAAATAAATACCATAAGGAAAGGTATTTCCTAAATGAAAATCTCATATGCTGCTGGTGAAGAATTTTTTTAAATAAATACCATAAGGAAAGGTATTTCCTAAATGAAAATCTCATATGCTGCTGGTGAAGAAACCGGGAAAATTGAAGGATGGAATACAGCACATCAGTGGTATTAGACACCTGCAACAAGACAAAGTAGTCACCGGTGTGGTTTTTTCAAGGGCCACAATCACATGTAGCAAAAGAGATTAAGTGTATTTTTGGTATAGATTTGCCTGGTAGCCTGGTATTGCACATTATGCTGCCTTCAATGGGGACATTTTAGTTTTAATTATATTCTTGCTTTTTTGAAAGCTACATGTTCTCGTTTCTAGTTCTACTTCTGTGTTGCCTAGTGTCATTGATGCAGGTTATTGCATATGGCAGCACAAACTGCACCTAGTCAGTGTGTGGATTAGCATTGCAGACCTGCAGACTTTCCCAGCAACCAGATTGGAACGTTGACGGGGAACCTCTTCATTCCTTGATATCCCAAATTGGTCTCTTTTGTAGTGCTTGCCCCCACCCCCCAAAATAACAAAGATAAAACCAATTTGGGGCTTTATGTAGCAAAGGGAGAGAAGTAGTCAAAAAAATATAGCCTTCTCCACTCCCACCCCCCAAATATGTGATCCAAATATCAAATATCTGTTTTTATAAAGTAGTTTAAATTCTTTAAAAATTACTAGCAGGACGTATGTGTTAGATTTGAGCTTTATTCTTCTTTGATCCTGCAGAAAAAAAGCCAAAGGTGGATTAAAAAAAAAACCTTTAGTAGATTTGATAATCCACAAATTCATTTAATTGTTCTTGACTCACAAAAAACCTGGACATACCATGAATTCTAATGTTGCAGAAGCCCTAAGCATAAAAGAATTAACAGCTGTGATGGCTCATGGGCATGGACAAAGAGCTGCCTGTTTGCCTTCCTGAAATTTCAGCCTAAACCAGGTGATTTTTAGAGTGTGGACTTGAAAGCCAAGGATTGTCCTAAATAGTTCATTTTTAAAAATTCCATATGTAAGAAGAAGTGGTGTGATATAGTGGGAGAAATGCTAGACCATTAAAATTTCTTTTCTCTGGATTCTTTTAAGAGCAGTTTATGAGTGAGTGGGACATCCAGAAGAGCATGAATACCACATTTCATATACTGGCTATTTTACCTTTAGGGACCCTACAAGTGAAGAGAGTGGATTAAATAAAGAGATGAACTTTCATTCACATCTGCTACTTTGTCCTTATAAAGAAATCTGCAGCACAGGCAAACAAGTATACATGGCCAAGCTGATAGAATTTGAAAAGAATGGGTAATTTTTAGCCTTTCCAAAATGCAAGTGACTTGTTGGATTTATTTCCATTTTCCAGTTATAGACAGAAACAATCCAGCTGCTTGGAAGCTTATTAGTACAGATGTGGCATAAAGAAAAACACCTTCAGAAACTGGACTCAGTATATCTTCCTCCATTAGACTTACACAACAGTATTCATAATGCCATTAGCAATTGAATCCAGGCATAACCAGGCTCAGTTACACAGCTGTATGTGACTGAGAGGCCCATTTTGTGTCATTTCTGCACACCCCCCAGCTGTTGACACCTTGTTAGAGGCACTGAATTTTAGTTTCACAATTCTTCATTTCCCTTCCCAAGGAGCGGGCAATCTACCAAACTCTCCCAGATCAACACTTTGCTGGGAAGTAATGAATTTAAGAGAGCTTTAACATGTCAAACTTGAAGCCAGTTCAGTAGCCTTCTTTGTTCCAAGACTCTTAACCAACACTGTGATATAAACTTAGCATTTGGGAAATTTGTGTAGTTAACAACTTACTTGGAAACATGAAGATATAAAAATGGCAGCTAGCTAACTCTGTCTCTTAAGCCACTGTGCGATTTTTACCAACGAAAAGATTAGAGAAGCAAATCAAGCCTCATTTGGTAGTGAGCTGTTCCGTAGTGGAACTTACTGGATTCATTTCCTCATTTATCCCCATCCCCTTTCCTAACTATCCTGGTGATAACCAGTGGCATAGAGGACTTTTTCTTTCTCATCCTCTCCTTCTCTGATATGGTGGTGCACTTCAGTCAGTAGCCCACATGGACTCCAGGCTGTACTGCATATTACATCTACGAAGTACTTGATCTGGGGAAGACTGCCTTAATCTTAATTTTTTATATGAAAGTGATAGATAAAGCTATTAATTACTCTTCTGCATTCCATCTATGGTGGTATAATTTTCTGTTTTTAGTCTTCTCAAATATACTGAGAATCTCCAGTGTGTCTACTTTTCTAAAGACTGATCTGACTACTTCTGTGGGCTTTTTTTAATGCTTTGTGTGCATTGGGCTATCAAAATGCAAATGATCCCCCAGTTTTAGGCAGAAATTCGCCTTAAAAGATTGGCATAAACAACCTTCTATCACACTTAGCAATCTCATAGGCTGAGCATTTTTGAAAGTCTACCTGTGCAGACAGTGAGAGGCTCTCTATCTTTGAAACTATTAGCATGTCTTAAAGGAGAAATTCTCCCCATATATAGTGTGAGCTGCCAATGCATTGTTTTACATTTAGCATATCAAGTAAGAAATCAAGTAATTTCAGGCATGCATTAGCAGTGGCTTGTCAACATCTTTGGCAAAGTTGTACCTACTTTGCTACATCATTCCCTTTCAAGGCTTTCTTCAATTTTCATTTCATGAAGCAAATGTATTTTTGATTGTTCAGCGAGGTTATTAGCTTTCCAGGTCCATCTTTACAAAATGAAAGTTTAGTCCCATAGACAGCTGAGTACGAAGAGAAATCACTCTCTACTTCCTGTGACATGGATGATAGGTGTTCAGAAATGAACAACTCTCTGGGAACTCTTGGAATGGATTTTGAATTCTATGTTTCTTTCTGTGAGGTGTGTAAAAAGGAGTATAAAGCATCCAAAAATTGTACTGTTCTTCCCAATAAGGGACCAGAAGGACATCCACGATCTTTACATTTTAGATGTTTGTGTGAACTATAAATAGCTCCCTCTTCCCCTCTTCTTGCCAACTTGTCTCCAGGTATAATCTTATTTCTTCATATATCTGACCACCAAGGAATAAAGAAGGTAGTCAGCCCCACTAACATATGTTCTGCGTAATCCTCAAAAGGTGTCCATTTCTATTGGAATATACATTAGTGAGGGGGAAAGTCAAATAACGATCTTCCTGTTTGCGCACAGTGACACAAATAGGATTTGGAGGTCTAGCAAAGGGATAGGTCTGTTCCAGAATCATTAATTTTATAATCCTGCAATTGTACAATTTCCTAAGAGACAAATAATGTGACTGTGCTGTCAGCTGGTTTTATAATCTTCAGAGTATACACATTAAGAAAAAAGGTCTTCCCTTTAAAGAAACACCCTAAGATACTCTGAAAAAGGCAGAAACTTTCAAAATTAGAAATTGGATAATTTTTAAGAATCTTTAGAGCAAACATATCATGGATTCATCATAGTCTTCTCCTTTCATTGAGATTTAATTACATTAGCATGGGAAGCAGGGTGTCCTTGGACTTTGACTTCGGGGATCGTGATTTGGCCTGGAAAGTAAGCACTGGCCTGCATGCCCAGAACCTAAGTGAAATCAGTCAGCATCCTAATAGGATTGAGATTTAATTACATTAGCATGGGAAGCAGGGTGTCCTTGGACTTTGACTTCGGGGATCGTGATTTGGCCTAGAAAGTAAGCACTGGCCTGCATGCCCAGAACCTAAGTGAAATCAGTCAGCATCCTAATAGGAATCAGACCTACCAGAAATGTAAATTATCTCAAGTTCTTTGTGGTTTAATTTTCTTAGCAACACCCTGGACCCTGGATGCTGTTTTCCTAAAATTCATTTGATCTGCACAGGTGTTTGTCTTCATTCGGTCTTGTGAGATTGCAAGCAATGTGATGAGGGAGAAAAACAGGAGACAGGGGAGAAGGCAGCTTTGAACTTGGCCAGTGCAGTGTTTTGCTGATGTAATGCATAGTTAGGGAGCTGGTGTCATGGTTGTATCATGGGTGGCTTTTCAATGGAAATTCAAGAAATCTATTAGGCAAGAGGAAGTGCCTGGTATCTTGTATTGGTCAGCACCAGACAATGTGCTGGAAAAGTCAGTATCCTGGTGAAACTGACCTGTGCTTGGTTTAATAACGTCAACTTCAGGTTCATTTCCATGGGGTGACTTGCCCATGAACTGTCCTGTTCTCTCCCTGTCTATCCAAAAGTCGTTTTGGCATCTAGCTTCATTCCACTTTTCTCCTTTCGGTACATCTGCTTCAGGCTCCCCTTCCTTCACGTCCTACGACTGTTTTCCCTTACTTTACCCCTTCAGTGTCTCCAGGACCCAGCTTTTTTCACCTCTCCACATCATAGGCAACCGAATGTCTCCCTCGGCCCTTACTCTGTCCCCTCATGCCCTGTACCCCACTCAGCCATGTGGACAGGGTGCTCCACTGTCACCAAGGAACCCACGTGAGAGACACTGCTGTGACTGCCTCTTGTAAATGTCAGCATCGCCTCACCACTTAGGCAAAAAGGGGAAAATCCATAAAAGTGATGGAAAATATGTTTCTTTTTCATTTTATTTTACTTTAAGAAGGTTGTGGGTGGGGAGTTGTTCTAGTCCTCAATTTCTCATAGATTTTACTTTAAGAGTCTCTGATTAGGGGCCATTCTTTTGATAAATTTATGAATCAGACCCGGTTACTAGCTATGATGCATAAGACTAAATTTTTGAATCTCAAATAACTTTCCGTGCTGCTGGACAAATTGACATAATTGTATGCAAACATTTTATATCAAAAGGCTTTTTATTGCCACTCCATTCTTACTACTACTCATGATTCAAACATCTACCCCTAATCCGAATCAGGATGTTGACACTTTGTGGTTATCTTCAGATTAACACTAACTATTGCATGCTTGAAAGCACTTAGAGAAAGTACAACCATGACCTAAATAGTCAACCACTTGACCTGGTAAATATTGGCTTTTCTACATAATTAAGTATTGCACCAATGTGTAGATGTAATCTTAAAGGATTTTAAGCAATAATAAAGACAGTTTGGGAAAGGAGAAGGCACTTTAAAGACAAGAAACCTTACATTACATGCTTGTGGATATTTTTAAACATAATAAACTAATTGAATTCAGGTATTTTTTCCCTTTATATTTTTTAAAATACATGTTTCTATTTGTTTGCATATTTAATTTTGTCAAAGCTGAAAATGCTCATGAGTTGAATTTGTAAATGTTATTTGCAACCAAATGAAGTATTTATTTTTAAAAAGAAAAGGTGAAGGAACCAATATTGATTTGTACGTAATGAGAATATGTATGTGTATATATATATTTTCCTCCCTGACGCTACTTGGTCACCATATCAAGTGTATTTTTGTATATAATATATATTGGTTAGGAAAATATGGATTGTCTATTCAAAGGATTCTATCTCTGTGATAGATTGTATTTATTCTAATCTGTTGATACCTCTGTTAATTTGTTTTAAGAGATAGAACTATATTTTTTGGAATTTGCGGAAAATTGCATTCATGGCTTTCAATTGTAAATATGCTTATTTTAATAAATTTTGGTTTCATGTCCATCTGGCATGTAATGCAGATTTGTTTACAGGTGGCATTTAAAGCAGTACCCCAAGAGTACTCTAATGTGGAGAATACCAATCATTTCTAACTTGTATTACCACTCAGGTGCAGTATTATTACTGAGCTGCAAGAGCTGGATCTCAATAAGTCCACCATTTATATTTCCTTCTCCCTTGTCCACCCTACCAAAAGTGGGCAATCTGTGTAGGCATTCAAGGATAACAAACAGACAAACCCAGCCAGGTATTGTCTCAGCTAGGCTGTCCCAAAAGGAACACTGCCTGAACATAAATTGCCCAAGGATGGGAGTGCAAAGGGATTGGTGACTTCAAGTTATGAGTTGAGAATGATATAGTAGGGAAACAGAACAGAAATATAATTGTTTATATTCTAGCACTAAGCACAAGGTACAAATTCTTTTCAAGCCATGATATGAAGCCTGCAGGTATTTTATGAACAAAAAACTAAAACTCTTTAAGCAAAACACTCTTATTTAAATATAAGTGTAATTGTGTGTTTTTAAGTCAATTCATTTGTTTGGTGTTCCTGATTGCCATACACTCTTGAGTTCTAGATCTTTGCCCAAATATGCCCCATTATGTATAGCGACATTTAACAGACATAGTTATTATCTAGGAAGACATTTTATCGATAGGAAATCTAAATCATAGTCATTAAGCTGCAAAAATCTTTGGACATTGGAAAAAATCTTTATCAATAAAATTACTGAAGTTCAAGGAGCTTACTGAAAATCACTCGGTGTTAGTGAACACATCAACACTAGAACCCAGATCTCTTGACACCAATGCCCTTCCGATGGCACAATTCATTCATCAAATTGAACAGTTCTTTTCAAAATATCCCATTATGGAGAAATGTTCTAGAACTTTTGTTTGAAAAGCAGTGTCCAAATGCTTCTAATGTTTCACAGAAAACATTATTAGGGTTGTGTTCTGAATTAGAGCACATAGGAGAGGGTGGAGGCCTGTGTATCATAAGGACTTAGGAAAAAATACCAGGCCATCTTAGGAGGTATCTTCTGTCTGGTTTAACCAAGAGTTAGTCTCCCTTGCTGAATTTAGAAGTAGACATTTTTGCCTATTTAAATAGTCTGTGTAGCTGATGGTCCAACAAACAAGCTGCCTTAGTCCATTTTGAGCTGCTATAACAGAACACCTAAGGCTAGATAATTTATAAACAGAAATGTGTTGGCTCACAGTTCTGGAGACTGAGAAGTCCAATACCAAGGTGCTAGCACCTGGTGAGGTCCTTCCTGCTGCGCCATCACATGGCAGAAGGGCAAAGAGGCAAAAGGGGGCACAATTAGCCCTTTTGTAAGGCATTAATCCCACCCATGAGGGTGGAGCCTTCATGGCCTAACCACCTCTTAATACTGTTAGAATGGCAATTAAACTTCAACATGAGTTTTGGAGGGGTCAGATATTTAAAACATGACACAGGCCATAAATTCCTTAGACTCTAGCTGTCTTCTTTCACCTTGCTGTGATTGTATTCCTGGAAATAAAAGACTTTAAAGTTGGCCTGCCTGCAATACTTTAGATGTCTCTGAATCTAAAATCTTCTCAAGGTAACATTTGCTTTATGCTCATAATTGTGTGATAATGAATAGTAAGAGAAAGCAACTGTGTTAATTATTAATTGCTGTATAACAAAAAACCTGAAAACTTAGTGGATTAAAGCAGCAATTATCATTTATTTCTCATGGCTTTTATTAATCACGAATTTATGAAGGGCTCAACTCCTACTTCTTTGCCCCAAATCTTCCCTCTGCCCACATTTCAGAATACAGACATGTTTGCCTGCCTTCTTTGAATGGAAGTATTTTTTACCTTGATGAAAGAGAGATGTATCCTAATGAGTAGAGGATATAACTGACTTTTTAAACACTGGTGGAGAAAAGAGAAGCTTAAAGATGGTCCTAGGATTTTTCTCCAAACTCATAAGCCTGCATCTTTCATCATATGAGTAGGAGAAATGCTCATCCCCACTAAAGCTGGGTTTTGGCCAGTAAGTACATGAAATCACATCTCTTCAGTGTCTTAAAATAGAGCTTTCTTCAACTATTATGTATGTAT
The DNA here is from genome assembly GCF_000696425.1 of Galeopterus variegatus. Lineage (NCBI taxonomy): Eukaryota > Metazoa > Chordata > Mammalia > Dermoptera > Cynocephalidae > Galeopterus > Galeopterus variegatus. The sequence goes on along the minus strand of NW_007728135.1, from coordinate 29,518 downwards.
GAATGTGATGGAATATTATTCAACCTTAAAAAGGAGGGAAATTCTGACACATACTACAACCTTGGTGAAACTTGAAGACATGATGCTAGGTGAAATAAGCCAGTCACAAAAGGACAAATACTGTAT
>NW_007728135.1:26589-28819 GCF_000696425.1 Galeopterus variegatus | reverse complement strand
ATCCCGTTACCGGTCAGTAAAAAAGACAAAAAGGAAAAAAATAAAATAAAATAACAGTATGTGTATGTGTATGTATTAAGGGCTTCCTGTAGGACAGATGCTATATTAAGGATTTTATATGCATTACTTTGTTTAATCCTCACAGTAATACTATGAGGTAAAGATTATTACTATCCCCATTTTACAGATTTAAAAACTGAGGTTTGGAGAAGGTCATTTTCCCACACAATTGGTAAATGGAGAGACCAGAATTCAGACACTGCCAGCGCCTATCATATCTCTAAGGTTGCAGAAATGGAATTAGCTTGTTTGGGAAAAAGAAGAATATATAAATGAAGATTATAAGGTCTTGACACATGGATGGTCATATAATTTCATTACTGAGAGACAGTAAAAGTTTACCATCTAACAAGATACTTCTTTTTCATACATTACTCCTCTTTCAAACCTTAGCATACTTTTTGGCGAATTTGTAGCCCAAGAGTATTAGAGCCACCAGCACTTCTGTAAAAGGCAAAGAAATGAACAGAAGAGCTTTATATACGAGGGTACTTCCAAAAGTTTTTGGAAAGATTTGTTTTATCTTTCAATTCTAGTTTTTTCCATGAACTTTTTTAGGTACCCTCATGTCCTTCCAGGAACAGCTGCACCTGCCAGAACTTTATCTATAGGTGGGATGAAGTAGAGTATAACAGGCAAAAAGTGAGCAGGAGTTGGTGAGAACCACATGAGGAATACTACGAGGCTAAGAGGAGCCGCCATCTCATCTACCTTTGAGTTGTTATCCTGATGTAACTTCATAATGAATCAGTCTGGAAATATATCTGACAAGGTAGAACAATGTCCTATCCACACACAAAAAAAGTTTCAACAATACTGGATCATGTAGTTCTTAGAATTTCCCACAGCCATCTAGCAATATTGTGGCTATGTCCACTGCCTGATGGGAAGCCAAAATGAGACTCGGTTGGACCTCATTCAGGATCATTTTAAAGATATTTCCCAGTTGAGAGAACATTTTATCAGTGAAAGAACCACAACAGATACTTTTACTCAGTTTTCTGATGCTGACCAGAAGTACAAAGAGAAAAATCGTTCAAGGAAAAAAATGCCCTCCCTCATACTTCAAGTTCTGGAAGACATTAAGAGTTACCAAATTATCCAGTCACTTTGCCTAGTCTTCCAAGACTTCAGCCTAGTTCCAGAGACCAGAACGATTTGGCTACCTTTGAGAAGCCATTGCATTTAGGAGGATTTGTCCCACAGAAGAATTTTGGCTTAAGTAGTGGGGAGAGAGTGCTGATCTAGAAAGTCAAAACACCTCTGCTCTTTAGCTTCTACTTCTGGTTTTGACAGGTAAGAACATGAAGGGGACCCCACCGAGGGCTCTCCCAGTGGCTATTACAGCCTCTCCAAAGAGGCCCTTTCTGATATAAGAGCCCCCTCCTCTCACCGTACCCCCACCTAAGACTCAGTGATAACTTAGAGAAAGATGGTCTCCTAAAACACGTTTTTATTTATATACCCTCTATTGAGAAGTCATGACCCTAAGAAAACTGTAGGGGCAGCAAAACATAAGAAAAAAATCATGCCCTTTGAGATTAGACCCAATCTTGTATCCCAGCTCTGACACTAACCTGGTNATCTTTCATCATATGAGTAGGAGAAATGCTCATCCCCACTAAAGCTGGGTTTTGGCCAGTATGTAAATGAAATCACATCTCTTCAGTGTCTTAAAATAGAGCTTTTCTTCAACTATTATGTATGTATGAATGTGATGGAATATTATTCAACCTTAAAAAGGAGGGAAATTCTGACACATACTACAACCTGGATGAAACTTGAAGACATGATGCTAGGTGAAATAAGCCAGTCACAAAAGGACAAATACTGTATAATTTCACTTGTAACAAGTACCTAGAATAGTTAAATTCATAAAGACAAAGTAGAATGGTAGTTGCCAAGGGCTGGGAGAAGAAGGAATAGGGGTTGTTGTTTAATGGGTACAGGGTTTCAGTTTGTGAAGATGAAAAGGTTCTAGAGATGGATGTGGTGATGGTTGAACAACAGTGTGAATGTACTTATTGCCACAGACTGAACACTTAATGGTTAAAATGGTAAGTTTTATGTATATTTTACCATAAAAATAACAGTATGTGAGCTAGCCCTGTGGCGCACTGGAGAGTGCGCCACTTGGGAGTGCGGCGGCGCTCCCGCCGAGGGTTCAGAT
>NW_007728135.1:0-25889 GCF_000696425.1 Galeopterus variegatus | reverse complement strand
AAAAATCATGCCCTTTGAGATTAGACCCAATCTTGTATCCCAGCTCTGACACTAACCTGGTAACCTGAAGCAAGTTTTAGCATTGTAAGTCTCAGATTCTCACCTAAAGATAGAGATTAAAAAAATAAACAGGTTGTATAACGTTGTCAAGGGTAAAAAGAAACAATGCAAAAATTCCTGTTACAAAGCAATAAACATTATTTCCTTCTCTCTTGTAAGAACAGCCAGTATTATTTTTCCTGGAACCATCCCCTCTTGAATTTCATAATGGGAAAGGATTGTCCCATCTCCTCAACCCAAACCTTGTCACTTTATTATAACTCATTGTGCATGTCAGTTGATTCATTCTGACCCTCTCACTCCTCTAGAGGTGACATAGTCTTTCTGTTCTAGTTATCCCACAACGATGTAATATTTATTCACTTGGTCTTTCTGCATTTCAATTTCCACGTATGTTTAGACCAGATGACTTTTAGCATCCTGACTTTCTCTGTGAGCAGCTATTGTACAAAGCACCCAATGAGTCCTTGTCTTTAAGACCTATGATATATCAAGAAGGAAACACACCACTAATGAAAATGGGTGGGCATTTATAGTAAACACAATATTTGAGAATGGGTCATTGAAGTTTAGAGCTAAAGACTAGTTCTTTAGACATTTGTCTTGGAGAATGCTTGAGTAGTGAAAAGGAACCTTGCATGAGAAAGCAAAGGAGAGAGCCTATGCCACATGTCAGAAAGGCCCATGTGAGAAGCAGGCAGTGAATATATAAACCCTATAACCGCACTTGCAGATAAATCAAAGGACATAGCAGGCTGTTGTCCAAGCAACAGGAATGTGTGTGTGATGTTTGTCCCTGTATCAAGGCATGGTAAGTAATTCGGATCGACTCTTCACTGAGGATAACTAAAATTGCAGAACAATTTTTAAAAATTTACTTGAAAGGGCCGGGCCGGTGGCGCACTGCTGTAGTGCGCCGCTTGGGAAGCGCGGCGGCGCTCCCGCCGAGGGTTCGGATCCCACATACAGACCGGTTCCCGCTCACTGGCTGAGCGAGGTGTGGGAGCAACACCGAGGGCTGCGATCCCGGTGCCAGTCCCGGTCCGGTACGGGGGCAACACTGAGGGTTGCGATCCGTTGCTGGACACGGAAAAAAAAGAAAAAAAAAATTTACTTGAAAGACATTGGAGAAGTCATGAAAAAGTAAAAATAACTGAACTAAGATTTGAGAGATCAAAAACCAAAGACATGGGGCCGGCCCGGTGGCGCACTGCTATAGTGCGCCGCTTAGGAAGCACGGTGGCGCTCCCGCCGAGGGTTAGGATCCCACATACAGACCGGCCGCTCACTGGCTGAGCGAGGTGCGGGGGCAACACCGAGGGTTGCGATCCCGTTGCCAGTCCCGGTACGGGCGTGACACTGAGGGTTGTGATCCGTTGCCGGCCACAAAAAAAGACAAAAAGGAAAAAAAAAAAAAACCAAAGACATAAATATGACATTTAGCATTGCTTTCCATCTGGGGATTTTGAAAGAAATTACCAACGGACTGGGCTGCGATGTGGTAGGGGTACAAAAGTGAAGATTAGGGCTCATTATGTTTAAACCTGATTTTTAAAATTGCCTTGTTTTGGGTTAAGCAGTCATTCTCAAGTACCAAGGGACACTTAGACATATCTGGAAACATTTTTGATAGCCACAACGGGGAAGGGGTGCTATTGGCGTCTAGTGGGGAGAAACTAGGGATGCTGCTAAATATCCTACAAGGCATAGACATCCCCTGCACAGTAAAGAATTATCCAGACAGAAATGTCAGTAATGCCGAAGTAAGATTATACTGGATAGCTAGTGCCCTCAGTAATCTCTTTTTTCTCCCTGCACATAGCATGCTGATGGTTTCAATATCTGGAGCCTCTGCCTACTTGTTTCTACTGAACATTGTTCCTACTCTCATTCATGATAATTGTCTTCTTTATGTTTGTTTATTCTTGATTGTGTGGCAGACATTTTACTTAAAAAATTGGTTTGTTTCGGGCCNGAATGCTTGAGTAGTGAAAAGGAACCTTGCATGAGAAAGCAAAGGAGAGAGCCTATGCCACGTGTCAGAAAGGCCCATGTGAGAAGCAGGCAGTGAATATATAAACCCTATAACTGCACTTGCAGATAAATCAAAGGACACAGCAGGCTGTTGTCCAAGCAACAGGAATGTGTGTGTGATGTTTGTCCCTGTGTCAAGGCATGGTAAGTAATTCGGATCTACTCTTCACTGAGGATAACTAAAAATGCAGAACAATTTTTAAAAATTTACTTGAAAGACTTTGGAGAAGTCATGAAAAAGTAAAAATTGCTGAACTAAGATTTGAGAGATCAAAAACCAAAGACATGGGGCCAGCCCCAGTGCGCCGCTTGGGAAGCGCGGTGGCGCTCCCGCCAAGGGTTCAGATCCCACATACAGTCCGGCCGCTCACTGGCTGAGCGAGGTGCGGGGGCAACGCTGAGGGTTGCGATCCCGTTGCCAGTCCCGGTACGGGCGCGACACTGAGGGTTGTGATCCGTTGCCGGCCACAAAAAAAGACAAAAAGGAAAAAAAAAAAAAACCAAAGACATAAATATGACATTTAGCATTGCTTTCCATCTGGGGATTTTGAAAGAAATTACCAACGGACTGGGCTGCGATGTGGTAGGGGTACAAAAGTGAAGATTAGGGCTCATTATGTTTAAACCTGATTTTTAAAATTGCCTTGTTTTGGGTTAAGCAGTCATTCTCAAGTACCAAGGGACACTTAGACATATCTGGAAACATTTTTGATAGCCACAACAGGGAAGGGGTGCTATTGGCGTCTAGTGGGGAGAAACTAGGGATGCTGCTAAATATCCTACAAGGCATAGACATCCCCTGCACAGTAAAGAATTATCCAGACAGAAATGTCAGTAATGCCGAAGTAAGATTATACTGGATAGCTAGTGCCCTCAGTAATCTCTTTTTTCTCCCTGCACATAGCATGCTGATGGTTTCAATATCTGGAGCCTCTGCCTACTTGTTTCTACTGAACATTGTTCCTACTCTCATTCATGATAATTGTCTTCTTTATGTTATTGGTTTGTTTCTATGGCTGTAGGATGATATTCTCTTACTCCAGAAAGGACTTTTGTGGTTGCTATTGTTCCAGGCACCTGAGGGCACTAGCACCCTGGTATTGTCTTACCTTGGCATTATTGACATTTCAGTCTGGATAATTATTTATTAAAAATATCCAATTAACCAAAACTCATAAAGAAGTAGAGAATCTGAATGTACCTGAAATTATTAAAGAAATTTAACATAATCAAAACTCTAAACCCACAGCCTTCACTAGCAAAAAACCTATCAGCCACTTAAGGAAGAGTTACATCCATCTTACACAAACTCTCCCAGGGAATAAAAAAGGAAGATGACTAAATGACCTTGGTACTCAAATGTGAAAATGGCATATAACAGAGGAAAATTGCAGGTGACTCTCTCAGTCATAACCTTAGATCCAAAATCCTAAACAAAATATTAGCAACCTGGATCCAACCAAGATATAAAAAGATAATACACCATGGCTAAATTAGGTTTATTCCTCCAGCAATGCTATGGTTGTTTAATGTTGGAAAATCAAGTAATTTAATCCTCCATAGTAACAGAGTAAAGGGGAAAAAATGATCATCTCAATTGATGCTCCCAAAAGCATTTGATGAAATGCACCATGAGTTAATAATTTAAAAATACTCTTAAACTAGAATAACTCAGATAAAGATGTATTTTTGAAACAACTATGTGAGCATTATACTTAATGGTGAAATGTTAAAAGCTTTCTCTTTGAGATTGAGATGCTATTATTTTCTCTAATTACCTTTATACTGAATAAAAATCCTCATCAGTGCCATAATGTAAACAAAGAAAGTTGTAGAAATCAGAAAGAAAGAAAACTTATTATTCACAGATAATATAGTATACATATAAAATCTAAAATATCTATAGTCAAATTATTAGAATTACACATGTAAAAGAGTTTTTAGATATAATATGAGCTAAATATATGTGTGCGTGCGTGTGTGTGTGTATATATATATATCTCAACAACCACCGTCAACAAAAAAGTTAATGCCATTTAGAGTCACATAACAAAATACCAAGGAACAGATCTAATAAAGTATGTGTACAACTTCTACATAGAAAATTATAAATCATGGGCCGGCCCGGTGGCGCACTGCGCTAGTGCGCCGCTTGGGAAGTGCAGTTGCGCTCCCGCCGAGGGTTCGGATCCCACATACAGACCGGTTCCCGCTCACTGGCTGAGCGAGGCGCGGGGGCAACACCGAGGGTTGCGATCCCGTTGCCGGTCCCAGTCCGGTACGGGGGCAACACTGAGGGTTGCGATCCGTTGCCGGACACGGAAAAAAGACAAAAAAAAAAAAAAAAAAGGAAAATTATAAATCACGATTGTGAGTAATTAAAGACCTAAGCAAGAAGAGTGATATAAGCGTATTTATGGATTTATTTTAAGATTTGTCCTAGTCAGTCTGGGCTGTTATAACACATTACCATAGACGAGGTGGCTTAAACAGAGAACATTTATTTCTCACAGTTCTGGAGGCTGAAAGTCCAAGATCACAGTGCCAGCACTGTCAGATTCTGATGAGGGCCCTCTTCCAGGCTGCAGCCAGCCCACTCCTCCTTATGTCTTCACATGGCAGAAGGAGAGTGAGAGAGCTCTCTAGGGTCCCTTTTATAAAGGCACTTATCCCATTCATGAAGGCTCCACTTCATGACTTAATTCCTTCCCAAAGGCTTCACCCCATAATACTACCACATTGAGGATTGGAATTTAATATACGAAGTTGGAGGGGACACAAACAGTCAATCCATTGCATGGTGCTAATTCAGCCCCAACTGAAAAATAGATCCAGTGCACTCCCACTCAAAATCATGACTTAAGAAAGGAAAATATTTTTAAATAGTACACAAAAAGTTACCACTCATAAAGGTTATAAGTTTTACTACATTAAAATTAAGACTTTCTCTTCATCAAATGATATGTTTAAAGTACGGACTGGGAGAAGTTCTGTATAGTTTGGACAAAGAACTTCCATCCAGAATACATAAAGAATTCCTATAAATTAATATGAAAAGACCCCAACGAATATAATAATCAGTAAGAAACTACACAAAAGAGGATATACAAATGGCCAATAAATTTTTGAAAAGATACTCAACTTCATTCCTGAATAGGGAGGTCCACATTTAAATCACAATGAGGTATCGCTGTGATTTAATATACCCACTAGAATGGTTGAAATTAAGGGGACAGACAATACCCAATGTTGGTGAGGGTGTGGAGCAAGAAAACCCTCTGATGCTGCTGGGGGGAGTGTAAACTGAGGCAACTACTTTGGAAAGCCATTTGGCACTATCTACTAAAGCTGAGCAAACAATGCTGTGTGACCCAGAAATTCCACTCTAAGGTAAATGTTCAACAGAAGCACATGCACTTTTGCACAAAGATACACATGCAAAATAATCCAATCAAAAAATGGTCAAAGGAGATGAATAGACATTGTTCAAAGGAAGACATGCAAATGGCCAACAGATACATGGAAAACTTCTTAGCATCACTAGTCATCAGAGAAATGCAAATCAAAACCACACTGAGATATCATCTCACCCAATTAGACTGGCCATTATTAAAAAGACCTCGAATAACAAATGCTGGAGAGGATGCAAGGAAAGGGTAACATTTCTACACTGTTGATATGACTGTAAGTTAGCACAGCCATTATGGAAAACAGTATGGAGGTTTCTCAAACAACTACAGATAGAGCTACCATATGATCCAGCAATCCCACTACTGGGTATATACCCAAAGGAATGGAAATTATCATGTCAAAGGGATACCTGCACTCCCATGTTCGTTGCAGCTCTATTTACAATAGCCGTGATATGGAACCAACCTAAGTGTCCATCCACAGACAACTCAATAAGGAAAATGTGGTATATATACACAAGGGAGTACTACTTAGCTATGAAAAAGAATGAAATTCTGCCATTTGCAGCAACATGGATGAGTATGGAGAAAATTATGTTAAGTGAAATAAACCAGACAAAGAAACAGAAATACCAGGTTTTCACTCATAACTGGCTTTCAGGAAGGAAGGGAGGGAGGGAAGGAGGGAGGAAGAAAGGAAAGAAAGAAAAAAAAGACAGCAATACGTTGAACTTTCAGAAGGAGAGAACAATCCTAAGGATACTAGAGATGGGGGGAAGTAGGGAGGGGGTCTGGAAAGTGATAGGTCAGGCAAAGGGCATAAAGACACATAACGACTTGTATAAGAATGAATATGCTAGTAATAAATAAAAATTTTTTTAAATACACATGAACAGCATTTATAGTAGCCTTATTCATAATAGCCAAGACTGAAAATATCTCAAATTTCCATCAAAAATAGAATGTATAAAAAAGAAATTATGACGTATTCACATATTGGAATATCGTACAGGAATGAAACAACTACAAATAACGACTTGGATAAATCTCACCAATAAGCTCAACTGAAAAAAGCCATACAAGATAATATGCCGTATGATTCCATTTATATAAAATTCAAAAACAGGTAAAAAACTAATTTTACATATGCCTATTGAAGTGATAAAACTATACATAAGAATAAAGAAGGGACTACCATAGAAGTTAGGATAATGGTTATTTTGGGGAGGAGGAGATGTGATTGGGTAGGAGCATGATCAGATACATAATTTGACAGCACCAGTGCAAAATGAAAATATAGGGTCCCTGTTCATAACTTGTTAAGAATTGCAAAAGCAGTGACGGTAGAGCATTCACCAAAGTGTGGGGCTCTCCCAAGTGCAGGATCCTACCTCACACCCATGAAGCTGGCCTTGGGTAGGTGTACACAAAGGTCTTTGTTGTATATTAATTGAATAAGCTCTACTTTGTTATGTGTCTTTTTCTGTATGTATATGATAAAGCATGATTAAGGACATATTCTAAAGAACCAGAACAAAACAAAGCACAAAGCCGTATTTCATTCCAATCCAGGGAAACTTAGAGGCTAATGCAGATCAGACTGTGTGGTTTAAAAAGAGAGAGATCAATTCAGCATTGGGAGGCTGGGTTTTTGTCACAGCTCTGTTCTATGACTTTAGGCAAGTCATTGGACCTTACAGAATCTTGGCTTCTCAATCTGCCAATGTGCATTCTCCCACCTACTTTACAAAGTTATGAAAATCAAGTAACATCAGATAGCAGCACTTTAGAAAGAACAAGTTGCATACATTATAAGACAGTAGTACTGGAAATTTATTTATGCTTTAAATTTTATGTTTAAATATCCCTACAGTAGGCATACCAAATAATTTCAATTTATAATCATTGTGTAAATTGACACAGGTGTCTCCTGGCTACTTTTGTCATGTTTTGTTTTGGGCTAGGCCAAAAGATGGCAATTGAATTTCCACGCTAACTTGCAATCTCATGTGCATTTGAATTCCAGGATTGAAAAGGTCATACCCACATATAAATCTCAGTTACTAACAGTGATCTCTCCTGCATGCAGAATCTAAACTAGCAGCCTGCTTCCCGCCCATAGCATTGATACCACCCAATTCCATCTGCTAGATTGGGAATCAGAAGGAGAGCCTGTGTATTTGAACTAAGAACTGATGCTCATTCTCAGGAGCCTGCTTCCCGCCCATAGCATTGATACCACCCAATTCCATCTGCCAGATTGGGAATCAGAAGGAGAGCCTGTGTATTTGAACTAAGAACTGATGCTCATTCTCAGGAATTGAATACAAAGAGGGGTTTTGCTCCCTCAGAATAAAATTGCATAGTCCATATACAGTTCTTACTCAAGCCCATTAAAGCAATTTGATCATGTAGTTAGAACTCTTTAGCATTTATTCCACACACAGGAAGTCACCATGGATTTTTTGGAAAAGCATGAAAGTGTAAAGAAGAGGCAGGGTAGGCTCCAGGTCTGAAAGAACACCTTGAAGCAGTCACTTTAAGAGACCTCTCTTCAAAATACAAGCAAAGCCAGACACATCTGCACTTCCATGACTGCTTGTGAGTATGTCTCCATGTATACCTGTTCAGATATATTCCTGTAGTTGCTGACTTCACAGATTTAAGTGCTTTTGCTACCATTTTGTCTGTAATGCTCTTGGGTGTTCAGGTTGGGGCTCATATTTTCTTAATATTTCTTCAAAACATCTAGTGCAGTCCTTTGTGACCACTGAGAAAATATACTAATAAGAAGTAATGTACTAATAAGAAAATAGGAAGACCTGCTTATTCAGTGTAGTGAGGGCCTGTTTTTCTTCACAAATTCACACCCCCTGCTGACTACCCTTCAGGTTTCTGAAGAGCCTCTCTTGGGAGCCATCACCATCAGACTTAAAAGCTTCAGCTGTGGCCATAGTTCATATTTCAGAATCATAAAGTAGAAAGAAATGTTTTATGGCCTAATACCTGATATCCAAGAAACTGATTGAAAACTGGCTGGAAAATCTGATAGATGTGTTGACCCAAAGGGGCAGCCTGAAATCCGCTCCCACGCTGCGGAGGTGCTCCGCTCTGCACCACAGAAGGCAGAAAGAAAAGTCAGCGTTTGCTGTTTGTTTTCTCACCCCTCACCTCACTGAGTGCTTTCGTGGCTTGTCTTTCTTGTGGGGGAAGTTCATGGGGATTCTTGCAGAGAAGGATCAGAACTGTGCTGTAATCGCTGCATCCGTTTGCAAGGGCTTCTTACAGACAAACCTCCACCGGTCCTCACAGCACGCAGGTAGAGAGGCTGAGAGGCAGGGTAAGTCCTACAAAATGGACAGAGCGCTGGAGAAGGGTCAGGAGATCCGGGTCCCAGTTTCACTGTCTCAGACTAGTAATGAGTCTGCAGTGAACTCCTGGACACCCTGAGCTTGGCTTCCTGATCCTAAAATATGAAGGACAGCGCTGCCCTCGCTGCCTCACAGGGTGATTATTGGGCTCAAATAACATTCTGTCTGTGGAAAGACTTTTCATTTGATAAAATGTTAGGTCAGTGTGACTTTACTTACTATTCCAGAAAAGAAAACAGAGATGAAGAGAAGCCATGACTTACTCAAGGTGACTTAGCTGCAGTAAAAGCATACTGAGACTTGAACCCCTGCTCCTGCCATGGACCTGGTGTTCTTCCCATAACAGGATGACTTGGAAAATTTTTTTCATGGTTTGATCCAATTAAGGGCAGGAACTGAGCCAAATGATTTTACTCATTTGATTGAGTGCCTAGTCAATGTTTTTCACTTAATATTAAATGAAAGAGATTCCTAAATGCCATTTAACTCTTCTCATTGGCATGAGGTTAGGTCTTGATATTTGCATTTTCATCATCAACAGAACTAATGAAATAAAACTCTTGGCTTCAGCTAATGAAATAAAACTGTTGGCCTGACACAGGCTGTATCATCATGGACAGAAATAAACCCTTAACGGGGAAGAAGGTTATAGAGGGCTTAGAGAAGGAAGACATTTAGGTTCTTTCACTTAAATTGGATTCTTCTGCTTCAGTGCTTTGCTAACAGGGCTGTTCTGCAAGGAACATTTTCACTGATCTGGCTGGTACCAGGAGCGGCAAACTTCATTTTGGAGTGAAACGACTGGAAAAGAAAAAGTCCCTGCCTTCCACGCAAATCAGCTTTGTTTCCTTACAGAGAAATATGCATGAGGCTCTGCCCAGCACTTCTCAAAAGCTACTGGCATTCTTTTGGCCTCCATTGAACCACCCCAGTTGCCTATATATAGCCCTGTCTTGTGTAAAGAATTTAAAAAGCATTAGAATGCAGAAATCAAAGAGACAATAAATTTAAAACCAATCTTATTGTCTGCAGCCTAAAGTGTTATTCAGATCAAAGGGGAGGGGACATCTGGCTTCTGGCTTGCTACAAAAGGCAGATCACATTACCTACCAATTGCTGGATTCATCCACTCTCTCATTTTCAGGGTCTAGGGGACGTGGCCTTTTCAGCTCCCAGTGAAGCATATTGGGTGAATCAGTCAAACCTCCTGGTACTTTCAAGAAGAAACAAATTCTACAGGATCATATAAAAACGCACTGATGAGTTCTACCCTGTGCCTTTCTGGTCATCATGAGGCCTTCAGGAGCCCAGTGCCATGACCATGTGGCCCAGTCCACTGACCGCTCCTCTGTAGCACCATCCTCCAAAACTAGAACTTGCTGGTTTGCAAAGCTAACTTCATAGTTGAGAATACACATCCGTGTTAGATTATTTGAATCTCTTTTTGCCCAAATCACAGTTTGGGACTGAGTCCACCAAATGTTTAGTGAAAAACTTGTGTGCTTCATTTCCTCCATTTTGGTTATAAAACCATAGATTTGTCTTATTGAAACTTTTTCATAACAAAAGCTTTGAAAGAAAGGTCAACTGTGCTTTTGCCTAGAAATTTACTTAGTATGTGTACAAATTCTATACTGATTCAGTTCTAAATTACCTGAATAAGAGCTCTATCATAGCATAGATAGGAGAATTATAGCAATTTAAAGGCCTTTCTTGATATCCAAAACTAGGAACAGAGCACATGGCTTTGACTTCATTTCTTCTCATGAGCAAATAACACCAATGCAGGACATGATTTTCTTTTTCAGATAGTTTCAGAGGGGAACAACCAAAGAAGAAAGCACCACAATTAACAACATTTTCCAGTTACTCAGTGCCTCAATACAACCCTCACCAATTCCTCACCCCCAAAAGTCTGGAGAGGAAAGCAGACAATGGCAACATGGCTTCTGTGTTTGGCACATCACATAAAACTCCCAGTGGCATTCTTCAACTACTAACATGGGTCACTCACTCTCCAATTTAGTGGATAAGGTTTCTACTGAAGGATCCCTACAGATTGCTTCTTATTACTCAGTCCGTCTTGTGTATTTCCCTTTCACTTCAGTTTTCTTCTTTGATTCTCTACCTGCATAAGGGCCTTCTGGAAGATTTCAAGCAAACCAAAATCTTCAGTCTTCACTTATGACCTCAGCCTTCTCATCTATGCACCTAGTCTCACCTACTCTGATCTTATAGGTGAGAGGTTCTCTGACAATCAAAAGTTAAAGAAAGAAAAATCACCAAGAGATTCAGCATGACCCTAGACTGATAGTCTTCCCCAAGAGACATGATTCTCTCCCATAATCTTAATTCATTTTCCAGTAATCATACCATTTGTTGCTGATGAAAGATTATGGGTGAGAGAGAAGAAGGAGTGGGGAGATTTTAATTTTCTTGCATGACAGGGCTCAGAGTAGAAGAATATTTGAGAGTCTTCAGTGGCTGGAGGGAGTTGGAATTAAGATTTTTCCATCAAGTATTTCGTCAACATTAATGACTTTAATTCAATCTTGAGAGAAGTGCCCAATTTCCCTTGAATCATGGATGAGCATTGGAAGTGAGAATTTGGTACAGATCTGGCAATTGAGTGTTGACAGGGTGTCTGGAGAGGAGTTGAAGAGTTAAAATGTTTCATAAAATATAGCAGGAGAGACCAGCAGGAAGAAAATAACTCTTCAAGCCTTGCTCCCAATAACTGGAATGGCAAAATTTCAGTGTCAAGTATCAGGGCAGGAAATCCAAATAACTTATCTTCCTTAACACCCACTTCTGTTCTTTTCCCTTTTTTCTTGACAAACTCAGCCTCTCTTTGGGGCTCAGTGCCACATCCCATAAACTTTTCTGGATTCCTTCCTGCTCTCAAAAAGCCAAAGAGGTGGGGTTGTACATATCGTAACTACTTAACTAAAAGTAAAACGTAATGCTTTTCTTGAATTAGGATGTTAATAACGTAAAATAGCCTGTGACCTGAAAAGGCTCAGGAATGCCCCCAGACAGGCTCTGTTCATTATGATATATCTATGTGTCTATGGCAGATTCAATGGCAAAAGTGCTTTGTCTTCCCCCATTAGAGAGCCTAGGTTTTTATTTTGATAGACATACGAGTATAATTCCTCTCAGATTTCTAAAAAGTGGATCTTTTTTCTACTCCTGCCCTCTTCCATCCTCCAGGAAGCATAATCACTAAAGCCAAATTTTGGCATAAGAGAAAAAAAGTGAAGAGCGGAAATGAGTGTCTAGTAGTTGAAAGCATCATGGACCCCATTATGGTTTATTGCCTGGTTTTAGGGGTGGGATGAGCACACTATAAAGAATGTGGCACTAAATTTATTAGCATGGTTATCATCTTTCAGGCAAGACATAAAGTTGAAGGGACCCACTTCTTCCATCACCTGCCATCACTGTAGATCCCATGGCACCTTCTACAAGAAGAGTCAAGTTATCCTGGCCGAGATCCAAGAGCCAACTATCTGATGACATATTTCCTTTGTAGTATACCTGGAAGACATTACAGGTTCGTCCTCTCTCAAATTCTGCCACTACCATAAGCACAGCAAAAATGGGCTCCTGCAAAGGGAAATGGGAAAAAAATTCTCACATCCCAGCATGTGGATCAAGTGAACAGAATGAGCAGTGTGACCTGAAGTAGGAAGCTGAACTATGTTATCAAAGTCCTCCTAGTGTGTCACTAAATAGGTTCCTGACCCACCCTACCACAGCTGCTCATATATGCCAAAAGTCCCAGATTATGAATGGGCCACTCCGATGCTCTACAAATTCTAGTTTTTCTGAACTCTGTGCACTGTATCCCCCTCTCAAAAAAATAAAAAAAGAAGAGAAAAACAAGTTTTATTTTCTCTGACTTACCCTTGTCATCATTAGACTTAATTCCAAGACATTTTCCTAGGGGATTTAAAGGAAAGCAAATCACTTATGCAACACTATGTAAATCATTTTATGTCTCCAACTCCAGCTTGTTCACCTCTAAAATAGAGAGCACTTAAATATCTGTCCTGCTTCTTTCTCAAAATTAAAAAGAACAAAATAAAATGATGTATATGAAAGTGCATTTTATTTTTACATTAAAGCACTCTGCGAAAACAAGTTGTTATCAAGTAATGGGTATAAATTCTTGTTGGACCGAATTTATCTTTTCTTTTTTATGGAACTCCACTAATGTGAAAGTAAAGAATTTTAAAGGTGTGAACATAAAAGGACAAAGAATAAGGAAAAAAGATAACAGAAATTGAATGATTTCAATAAGTTTTTCAGGAGATGGAAGGCACATGGGAGTGAAAGTTGACAGCACAACGGAAGAAGCTGCAAACTGAGTTAAAATCTCTAAGAGAATCAAGACTCAGGGGCAAGAAGAAGCAGAACACGGTGTCACGATGAGCTGCAGAACTGCACACAAGGAGTCTGAGCCAAAGTTTGTATCCAGAACAGCTGAACCTCACGTTCCTTCTCCCAGCCAGTGAAGTCAGGTGTGGTAGATTAAAGATGGCCACAAATTAGTCGCTACTCTTCTCATCAAGAGGTGGGGAACTGTTCCTTCTCCCAGCCAGTGAAGTCAGGTGTGGTAGATTAAAGATGGCCACAAATTAGTCGCTACTCTTCTCATCAAGAGGTGGGGAGATCTCCTTTTATTTGAAGCTGGGCAGGTCTATGACTGCTTCCCAATTGAGTATGGTGGGAGTGACACTGTGGAGGTTTTCAGGCCCTGCCTTAAGAAGCTGGAAGCTTTTACTTCCTTTTTCTTGGAACACATGTTCTTGGAACCCCTACCACAATGCTCTCAGAAGCCCAAGACACATGAAGAGACCACGGGAAGCTAAACTTCCAACTGTAACCAGCATCAACTGCCAGACATGTGAGAGTCATATTGGGCATCCACCCCAGTTGAGCCTTCACATGATCTAAGCCCCAAGTGCTACCTGACTGCAACATCATGAGAAACCTCTTCCCCAAGTAAAACCACTCAGCTGAGTTTAGTCAACCCACAGAACCATGAGAGAGAATAATAAAAAAGTAAGCCACAATGTTTTGAAGTGGTTTGTCATGCAACAATAGCTAACTGGACCACCAGGTTACACTGGGCAACCATAACTTCACCTGACCTAGCCTGACTGAAAAAAAAAGGTATATTCCTTCAAGAAATTAAACCTAGAAAGCTCTGAGTTGAGGAACAACCAGGCCAGCTAAAGACAGGGATGAGGCATGGAGCTGAAAAGAGAAGGAATAAATGAGTCTACGTATTGAACAAAGAGCTCACCCAGCCTTTTTCTTCAACCTTCATAGAATACTATTAGCTTCCCAAAAAGAAGTATAGTAGAGTCTTCTCTTGGGAAACTAAATGGTCCCAGAGAAAGATCAAATATTGACATTTGGGAGTTCTCCCAATGAAAAGGCTGCCTCTCAACCACATTACCTTGCAGTGGAGAATACCAGTTAATAATGCTCCCACACACAGATCTTTCAATCAGCTTACAATAGCCCCGTGGTATATTGGGCATTTCCCATGGCTCGTTTGTTGCTGGACTTTATATTCTTATGTAGCATCCAAATAAGATTCTTGGCTCCCCAGAGATTCTGTGAGCCACCTGGTAACTCTTTCTGATTAAACTAGCTAGAGTGAATGCTGTTGTCTGCAATCAAGAACACTCACTGATACATTTAATAAAAATAAGAATTAAGTTTTTTGTTTTAACTGTTCTAGTAAATGGTTAATAAATGTAATTCAAGGGACATTTCTTTTCTATGATTTATGCTTTCTTCCATTCAAAGCATCCTTTACTTGGCTCCTCTGGTATAAATTTTCAAAGATGTTAGAGTTAGAATGTTTAGCATTAATATTCTCTTTCTGGGCCCTCAAATTCAAAACTGTAAGGTGAACAAGTGCTGATTAGGCTTTTTCTTCTTCTGATTAAAATTGATTCCAAATTTTTAATCTATATAGAGGATGCCTGCTTCTGAGATTTGAGGAGGGAATGGGAAGGTAGAGGAGTGGATAGTGCAACAGGTCCCTCCACACCACTGATTATTAGTTCCTACATATAAAATGGAGCTCTGGGCCTGTTGGAAGATAAGTTATCTCTGCTATATGCTAGGATCCTGCCTTCTATAGAACCAGTTTGAGTGCCACTGTTGACACAGATGTAGGACAGTGAGAGATCTGCCTTCATTTGATCATAAAAAATCAATTCACTGGATTAAAGCAATAAATAATAACATCTGAAATTTTCTTAGTGACTCAGACATAGATACTGGCCAGGACTCTTTGGGTTGCAAGTGACAGAAACCTGATATAAGCTAAGCCAAAAATGGAATTTGTTGATTCATGCAACTGAGAGCATGATGATTTTAAAATATAGCCACAAATTTTTGATACTTCCCTCGTCAAGAAGTGAAGCTTAAATACCCTTCTCTTGAATGTGGGCAAACTTAGTGACTTATGTCTGACAAAAGGATAAAGTGAAAGTAAAGGTATGTGACTTTGGAGATGAAGCCATGAAAGGCACTGTGACTTTTTCCTTGCCCTCTCTTGGATTACTCACTGTGGAAGAAACCAGTTACCATGTGTTGAAGAGAGACCCACATGGTGAGAAACTGAGGCCTCCAGACAATAGCCATGTGACTGAGCCATACTGGAAGTGGATTCTTCAGCCCCAGTCAAGCCTAGATGGCTGCAGCCCCTACTGACACCTTGACTGCAAACTCACAAGAGTTTTTTGAGCCAGAACCACCCAGATTAGTCACTCCCAGATCCCTGTCAAAAAAAATGCATGAGATAAGTGTTTGTTGTTTCAAACTACTAAAGTTTTGGCATAATTTGTTACAGAGCAATATATAAGGAATACAGGATGATTCAGAGGTTGGCCTGACTTCAGGCACAGCTCAATCCAGGAAAAAATTCTTTCATCAAGATACTCCCTCTGTCTTATGGCTCTGCTTTTCTGTGTGTAGAAGCTTCATTCTTCAGACAGTTTCATCTACATACCTGGGAAAGATGACTAACAGAAGATTTTGTCCTATAGGCCGTAATTTGTGATTCCAGAGGAGGAAAAAGATCTTTCTTCCAGCTTCCATATTCAAATTTTAAGGAAGATTCTTACAAACTTGGTTCAAGTTTCAGGTCCATTTCTAAAACCAATTATGGTGGCCAAATGGAATGAGTATTCTGGTTTGCCATTGTGGTCTCATGTCACTCCTATGTCTAGAAAGGGAGCAGGGGATAAAAGACATGGTAATAAGAAACCTGGATGGCACCACGTGGAATAGTGAAAAGGTAGTTCTAAAAAAAAAAAAAAAAAAAAAATTAGGAGAAGAGATGCAAAAGATGCAAAGAGTCAAAGCCAATAGCTATCTACTTAAAAGCCCTTCCCACATTTGATCTTTTGTTATCATTGTGATGTAGTAATAATAAACTTCTATATTCAAGTGGCCAGTATTGGCATTTGTGGAATGGATTGTTTGGAAGGCAGAGAAGCTCACTTCCAACAGACTCATGCTATGCTTTTTTTTTAACTATAACTTTCAACTATAAGGAGAACATGGTAGAGAAAGTGGTTTCAGCCATAAACGTAGAAGATGATAGCATCCTTTTATAAGCAATAGTGTTTAAGCCTTATTTTTATGATACTGGGGACAATGAGAATAATTATTTAAAATACCTGAAATATTCAATTATTTTACTTTATTTTATTTTATTTCATTGTAGTAAGAACACTTAACATGAGACCTAACCACTTAACAAATTTTTCAGTGTACAATAATACATTATTATTGACTATAGGTACAATGTACAGCAGATTCCTAGAGCTTATTCATGTTGCTTAACTGAAACTTTATGTTCGTAGATTAGGCTGTACCATTTTACATTTCCACCAACAGTGTGCAAGTGTTCCAATTTTTCCTCATTCTCACAAAGACTCGTCTTTTGTTTTTACTTGGGTTTGGTTTTGGATAATGGCCATTCTGACAGGTGATATCACATTATGGTTTTGATTTGCATTTCCCTGATGACTAGTGGCATTGCACATTTTTTCATATACCTATTGGTCATTTGTATGTCTTCTTTGGAGAAATGTCTATTCAAGTCTTTAGCCCATTTTTTAATTTGGTTATTAGGTTTTTTGCTATTGAGTTGTAGGAGTTCCTTATAGTGTTTA
The DNA here is from genome assembly GCF_000696425.1 of Galeopterus variegatus. Classification (NCBI taxonomy): domain Eukaryota; kingdom Metazoa; phylum Chordata; class Mammalia; order Dermoptera; family Cynocephalidae; genus Galeopterus; species Galeopterus variegatus. The sequence continues at coordinate 8,804 of NW_007728135.1, read as the reverse complement.
GAGATTAACTCCTTATCTGTCCTTTTCCATAGATTGCCTTTTCACTCTGTTGTTTGTTTGCTGTGCAGAAACTTTTTAGTTTGATGTAGTCCCCACTTGTTTATTTTGTTGTTGTTGTTGCCTGTGTTTTTGTTGTCATATCCATGAAATCATTTCCAACATCAATGGCATGAAGCATTTCTCATATTTTTTTCCCTAGGAGTTCTACAGTTTCTTTCAGGTCTTACATTTAAGGCTTTAATGAATTTCGAGTTGATTTTTTGTGTATGGTGTAAGATAAGGGTCTAATTTCGTTCTTTTGCATATGAATATCCAGTTTTCCCAACACCATTTGTTGAAGAGACTACCCTTTTCCCATTGTGTGTTCTTGGCACCCTTGCCAAATATCAGTTGGCTGTCTATGCACCAATGTGTTGCTGGGCTCTCTATTCTGTTCCATTGACCCATAAGTCTGTTTTAATACTAGTATCATACTGTTTTGATTACTGCAGCTTTGTAATAAATTTTGAAATAAGGATGTGTGATGCTTCCAGCTTTGTTCTTCCTCAAGATTGATTTGGCTGTTTATGGTCTTTTGCAATTCCATATGAATTTTAGAATTATAATTTTTATTTCTTTAAAAAATGCCATTGGAATTTTTGATAGGAATTGCATTCAATCTGTATTGGTTTGGGTAGAATGGACATTTTAAGAATATTGTCTTCCAATTAATGAACATGTGATGACTTTCCACTTGTTTACATCTTTTTAAATTTCTTGAATCAATGTATTGTAGTTTTCAGTATACAAATCTTTCACCTCCTTTGTTAAGTATATTCCAGGATATTTGGGTGCTATTATAAATGGTGTTGTTTTTCTAATTCCCTTTTCAGAGAGTTCATTGTTCATGTATACAAATGCCACTGATTTTTGTATGCTGATATTGTGTCTTGCAACTTTTCTGAATTTGTTTACTAGTTCTAACAGTTTTGGGGTAGTGTCTTTAGGGTTTTCTATATATAAGATCATGTCATCTGCAAACAGGGATAATTTTACCTCTTCTTTTCTGATTTGAATGTCTATTATTTGTATTTCTTGCCTAATTGCTCTAACTAGGACTGTCAGTACTATATTAGAAAGAAGTGGCAAGAGTGGGCATCCTTGTTTTGTTCCAGATCTTAGAGGAAAAGTTTTCAGTGTTCCACCATTAAGTACAATGTTAGCCATGGTTCTGTCATATACAGCCTTCGATATGTTGAGGTACTTTCCTTTTATTTCTAGTTTGTTGTGTGTTTTTCTCAGGAATGAGTGTTGAATTTTTGTCAAAGTTTTTCTGCATCTGTTGAATGGTCATGTGTTTTTTTTATCCTTTATTCTGTTAATGAGGTATATCACATTAATTAATTTTCATATATTGAAACATCGTTGCTTCCCAGGAATAAATACTATTTGGTCATGTCATATGATCCTTTTAAAGTGATGTTTAATTTCATTTGCCACTATTTGGTTGAGGATTTTTGCATCTATATTCATCAAGGATATTGACCTTTTCATTTCTTGTACTGTATTTGTCTGGCTTTAATATTTTGGATAATGCTGGCCTCATAAAATGAGTTTGGAAGTGTTCCCACCTCTTTAATTTTTTAAGAGTTTGAAAAGAATTGGCATTAATTTTTCTTTAAATGTTTGGTTGAATTCTCCACTGAAAGCACCCAGTTCTGGAATTTTCTTTTTTGGTAGCTTTTTGGTTACTGATTTGATCTCCATAGTAGTCACAGGTCTGTTCAGACTTTTTATTTCTTCATAATTTATTCTTACTAGGTTGTGTGTTTCTAGGAATTTATCCATATCTTCTAGGTTATCCAGTTTATTGACATATACTTGTTCATATTAATCTTTTAAGATCCTTTTTTATTTCTATGGTATCAGTTGTAATATCTCCTCTTTCATTTCTCAGTTTATTTTTTGAGTCCTCTCTCTTTTTTTCTTGGTCTATCTAAGGGTTTATCAACTTTGCTTATCTTTTTAAAAAACCAGCTCCTCATTTTGTTGATTTTTCTATTGTTTTCCATATTCTATTTAATTTATTTCTGCTCTAATATTTGTTATTTTCTTTCTTCTGCTAACCTGGGACTTAGTTTGTTCTTCTTTCTAGATTCTGAGGTGAAAGGTTAGTTTGCTTATTTGAGACCTTTCTTTTTTAAAAAAATGTAGGTATTTATTGCAATAAACTTCCTTCTTAGTGCTGCTCTTGCTATATCCCATAAGTTTGGGTATGTTGTGATTTCTTGTTGTCTTGAGGTATTTTCCAATTTCCTTTGTGATTTCTTCTTTGACCCAATGGTTGTTTAAGAGTGTGTTGTTTAATTTCCATATCTTTGTGCATTTTTCAGTTTTTCTTCTGCTGTTGATTTCTAGTTTCATTACATTCTGGTCAGTAAAGATATTTGGGATGATTTCAGTCTTCTTAAATTTTTTAAGATTTGTTTTGTGACCTAACATGTAATCTCTCCTGGAGAAAGTTCTTCATGAGCTTAAGAAAAATGTGTATTTTGTTGTTATTGTATGGAATGTTGTGCATATATCTGTTAGATCTACTTGGTTTATAGTGTTGTTCAAGTCCCTTATATCCTTATTGATCTTCTGTCTGGATGTTCTATTCATTATTGAAAAGGGGGGTATTGATGTCTCCTACTATTATTGTATTGCTGTCTATTTTTTATTCAGTTCTATCAATTTTTAATTTAAATATTTAGGTGCTCTCATGTTGGGTACATATATATTTATAATTGTTATATCTTCCTAGTGGATTAACCCCTTTATTTGTCTGCATGTCTATCTATCCATCCATCCACAAGGGTACTTCAAAAAGTTCATAAAAAATAGTATTAAAAGATAATACAAATCTTTCCATGAACTTTTTAAAGTATGTGTATACATAAATGCACATACACATATACTCACACACATATACACAAACACATATATATAATTTATCCTTCTTTATCTCTTGTGACAGATTTTGACTTAAAGTTTCTTTTGTCTGGTGTAAGTACAGGCAGCCTTACCCTCTTTTGGTTACCATTTGCATGAAATATCTTCTTCCATTTCTTCACTTTCATCCTGTTTGTCCTAAAATCTAAAGTTTCTTGTGGACACCGTATAGTTAGGTCTTGTTTTTTTAATACATTCATCCATTCGATGTCTTTCAATTGGGGAATTTAATCCATTTACATTTAAAGAAACTATTGGTAGGGAAAGATTTAGTATTACCATTTTGTTAATTGTTTGCTCTTGGTCTTGTTATCTTTTCCTCTCTTGTCCTCTTCCTTTGTGTTTTGTTAATATTTTACATTGATATGCTTTGATTTCTTTCTGTTTTTCTTTTGGGTAACCTCTGTAGATTTTTTTATGTGATTACCTTGGGGTTTACATTAAATATCTTAGAGTTATAACAGTCAATTTTAAGTTGATAACAACTTAAGCTCAATTGCATACAAAAATGTTACACTTTAACTTCTCCCCTTCTAGTTTATGTTACTGTTGTCACAATTTGCATCTATTCATATTGAGTATCTTTTAACATATTTTTAGTTGTAGTTATTTTTAATATTTTTGTTTTTTAACTTTCATACTAGAATTAAAAGTGATTTATCCACCACCATTACACTAATATAGTATGCTGAATTTGCCTATATATGTACCTTTATCAACAAGTGTCATACTTCCTTATTCTATCATGTTGCTGCTTAGTATCCTTTTCTCTTAAAGAAGTCTCTTTAGCATTTCTTGTAAGGCACATCTAGTGGTAATGAACTCCTTCAGCTATTGTTTTTCTGGAAAAGTCTTTATCTCTCCTTCATTTTTGAAGGACAGTTTTGCTAAATTCAGTATTCTTGGTTGGCAGTTCCTTTCTTTCAGCAATTTGAATATATCACACCACTGCTTGCTAGCCTGCCAGGTCTGTTGAAAAATTGCTGATGGTCTTATAAAGGTTCCCTTGTTGTAACAAGTCACTTTTCTTTTGCTGCTTTCAAAATTCTGTTTGTGTTTGACATTTGAGAATTCTATTATAATATGTCTCACTGTTGATTTCTTTGGGTTTATCTTTTTGGTGTTCTGTGGGCTTCTTGGGTTGGGATGTCTATTTCTGTCCCCACACTTGGGACATTTTGTGCCATTATTTCTACGAATAAGCTTTCTGTTTCTTTCTCTCTTTTCTTCTGTGATTCCAATAATGTGTATATTGATCTGCTTTGTGATGTCCCATAAGACCCTTAGGCTTTCTTCACTCTTGCATTTTAATTCCTCCACCGACATAATTATTTCCAATGAATTGTCTTCAAGTTTATTGATTCTTTCTTCTGGATTGATCTAATCTACTGTTGAACCCTTCTAGTAAGTTTTTCAGTTTAGATATTGTGTTCTTCAGCTTCATGAATTCTGTATGGTACTTTTTAATATATTCTATCTCTTTTTTAAAATTCTCACTTTGTTCATGCACTGTCCTCTTGACTCTGATGTGAATCTATTTTGAATTCTCTGTCAGGTAAATTACATAACTTCATTACATTTGGTTGGTTTCTGAAGATTTATCTTGCTCTTTAGTTTGAAACATTTTTGTGTGATTCTTTGTTTTCTTTGACTTTGCGTTGGTGTCTGCACATTAGACAAAGCAGGCACCTGCCCTCCTGTCTTCACTGATGGGCCCCATATAGAAGAAAACAGCCACCAATATAGTTGGCCAGAGATTCTGGGGGCCTTTGACAAATCATTCCCTCCCCAGACAGAAGCAAGCAGCCATAATTTTTGTTCACTCACTCTGTACAGAACCGGGGGTGGGGGGGCGCAGGCAGCAGGGTGCTATGTCATCTGCCAGCCTAGACCACTACCTATGTTCTTCATGAGGAGGCTAAATTGTGCCAGCCCTGTCAGAGCTCCAAGACCAACAAGACAGAAGCCAGTCCCCTGGGGAACCTACTCAGAAAAGTTGGGGCACTGAATATATGAACCATCCTCTGAGAGAATTTGGGAGCTAAAGGGTTTCTCCTTGACTGTATGGTGCTGTATCAGGAGTAGGAACTCTGGCAAGATGGTGTTCCAAATCTCTACACCAGCTTTGATGAGTCTGGTTTTTGTGTCTGGGGTGCAGGAGCTTTTCAGTTAGTTTCTGGATTTCCCACAGAGAGAATTTATCTATGAACTTTTACTAAATTTGTGAGTTTGTGGGGAAAGGAGGGTTCAGAGCTTCCAAATATACCCTCTTGCTGATGTCACCTGCCACAATATCCAATTCTTCCAAACTTTTGCCAGCAAACTTGTTGAAACAACAGGAAGAAGTGAACATTGTTAATCCTCTATGTGGTAATTACCATCAAGGTTATAGGAAGGGGGTTAGGGATGCTTTAATTCAAGCCTATCTTTTTTCACTTAAACTGTTTGCAAGCAGACTAAAGTGTTTTGTTTAGAGGTGTCACTTTGGTGATGAAACAATAAAGATATGCAAAGAGGTAATTACTTTAAAATTTAGGAGAGCAATTACTACTGTGGTGAAAGAAAGGGTTAAAACTGAGGTAGGGTATAAGGAGTGTTTCTGAGGAGGCTGAAAAAATCCTATTTCTTCACCTGGTGGTAGTTACAAGTGTGTATGCCTTCCAAAAATTCTTTGTTGTATGTTTTGAAATCAGGAAGTGTGAGTCTTCCAACTTTGTTCTTCACTTTCAAGATCGTTTTGGCTATTCTGCATCCCTTTTATTTTCTTATGTATTTTAGGATTAGCTTGTCAATCTCTGCAAAGAACCCTGCCGGGATTTTAATAGGGATTGTGTTGAATCTGTAGAGCAACCTTAATTATTCCAATCCATGAACACATGTTGTATTTACATTTATTTAGGTGTTCATTCATTTCTTTGAACGATGTTTTATAGTTTTTGGTGTACCAGTCTTGCACTTGATTTGTTAAATTTATTTCTATGTATTTTCTTTTTAAAATTCTATTGCAAATGAAATTATTTTGTTAGCTTTATTTTCAGTGCTAGTGTATAGAATACAATTAATTTCTGTATCTTGATCTTGTTGAAATCATTTACAAGCTGTTCATTTCTTTGAACGATGTTTTATAGTTTTCGGTGTACCAGTCTTGCACTTGATTTGTTAAATTTATTTCTACGTATTTTCTTTTTAAAATTCTATTGCAAATGAAATTATTTTGTTAGCTTTATTTTCAGAAAATTTTCACTGCTAGTGTATAGAATACAATTAATTTCTGTATCTTGATCTTGTTGAAATCATTTACAAGCTCTAACAGTTCTCTTGTGGATTCCTTAAAATTTATACATACAATGGGCTTGCCAGTTAGCTCAGTTGGTTAGAGCACAGTGATAATACCAAGGTCAAAGGTTCAGATCCCCATACCAAGCTAGCTGCCAAAAATATATATACACAAAATTATGTCTACCTTGCTGAGATCATTTGCTAACTCTAATAGTTCTTTTGTGGATTCCTTAACATTTCTACATATAAGATTATGTCATCTGAAAATTGAAATAGTTTTACTTCTTCTTTTCCAATCAGAATGACTTCTTTTTCCTTTTCTTGCCTAATTGCCTTGCCTGAACTTCCAGTACAATATTAAATGGAAATGGTGAAAGCAGATACCCTGTTGGTTCCTAATTTTATGGGAAAAGCATTCAGCCTTTCACCTTAAGTACAATGTTAGCTGTGGGTTTTTCATAGATGTTCTTTTTACCAAGTTGAGGAAGTTTCTTTATATTCCTAGTGTGTTGAGTGGTTTTATCATGAATGGGTGTTGGGTTTTGCCAAATGATTTTTCTGTACCTATTGAGATGATTGTGTGATTTCTGTTTTTTATTCTATTAATCTGATGTATTACATTGANGGTGTACCAGTCTTGCACTTGATTTGTTAAATTTATTTCTATGTATTTTCTTTTTAAAATTCTATTGCAAATGAAATTATTTTGTTAGCTTTATTTTCAGTGCTAGTGTATAGAATACAATTAATTTCTGTATCTTGATCTTGTTGAAATCATTTACAAGCTCTAACAGTTCTCTTGTGGATTCCTTAAAATTTATACATACAATGGGCTTGCCAGTTAGCTCAGTTGGTTAGAGCACAGTGATAATACCAAGGTCAAAGGTTCAGATCCCCATACCAAGCTAGCTGCCAAAAATATATATACACAAAATTATGTCTACCTTGCTGAGATCATTTGCTAACTCTAATAGTTCTTTTGTGGATTCCTTAACATTTCTACATATAAGATTATGTCATCTGAAAATTGAAATAGTTTTACTTCTTCTTTTCCAATCAGAATGACTTCTTTTTCCTTTTCTTGCCTAATTGCCTTGCCTGAACTTCCAGTACAATATTAAATGGAAATGGTGAAAGCAGATACCCTGTTGGTTCCTAATTTTATGGGAAAAGCATTCAGCCTTTCACCTTAAGTACAATGTTAGCTGTGGGTTTTTCATAGATGTTCTTTTTACCAAGTTGAGGAAGTTTCTTTATATTCCTAGTGTGTTGAGTGGTTTTATCATGAATGGGTGTTGGGTTTTGCCAAATGATTTTTCTGTACCTATTGAGATGATTGTGTGATTTCTGTTTTTTATTCTATTAATCTGATGTATTACATTGATTGATATTTAAACCAAGCTTGCATGCCTGGAGCAATCCCACTTGGTCATGGTGTATAATCCTTTTCATATGCTGTTGGATTCAGTTATGTAGTATTTTGTTGAGCATCTATATTCACAAGGGATATTGGTCAGTAGTTTTGTTTTGTGATGTATTTGTCAGGATTTGATATCAGGATAATACTGGTCTTACAGATAAAGTGGAAAGTGTTCCCTCCTCTTCTATTTTTTGGAAAGCTTTGTGAAGAATTTGTATTAATTCTTCTTTAAATGTTTGGTAAAATTAATCAGTGAAACCATCCTGGCTTGGGCTTTTCTTTGTGGGAAGTTTTTTGATTGCTAATTCATTACTTATAATAGTTCTATTCCTATTTTTACTTTTTCTTGAATCAGTTTCAGTAGTTTGTGTATTCATAGGTGTTGTGAACACCACCATAAGTAGGATGGACCTCCACCCAATGTCAAGACTGGTGATACCATACACACTCCAAGAGAGTACAAAAAGATTTGTTATTTACATAATGAGCCTTTCTGTGGAGAGCTGGGCTTGTCTGCCAACCTGGTCTAAAAATGGCTTGAGAGAACATGGAAAGGAGATTGGCTTGGATTTTTATGGTGGTTAGAGAGTGAGGATTGGATGAGGGTTCCCACATGAAGGCAGGACCTTGTGTAGCTTGATCATCCTATGAGTGCCACATGAGGGAGAACCTGGGCTTTCTTAACAGTCTGCTCAGATGTGAGAAGAGGAAGAGGTGGGGTGAGGCTTAGAAGACATCAAAAAATAGGACCAAAATCTTTGTTACACTAGGAATTTCATCTAAGTTATCTAATGTATGTCCATACAGTTGTTCATAGTATTCCCTTATAATCCTTTTTTTTTCTGTAAAGCCAGTGGTGATGTCCACTGTTTCATTTCTGATTTTAATAGAGTCCTGTCTCTCCCTCCACCCCCCACCTTTCTCCTCTCTTTCTCTCTTTCTCTCTCTCTCCTTATGAGTCTTTTTTTCATCAGTTTTCTTCGCTGGGTCAAATCTGCAGTTGAACCCTTTTAGTGAATTTTTCATTTCAGTTGTTATAGTTTTCAACTTCAAATTTCTATTTGCTTTTTTAAATAATTTTTATCTTTTTATTGGTATTCATAATTTGGTGGTATATCATTCTTCAATTTTC